>NC_041409.2:93591906-93891906 GCF_900747795.2 Erpetoichthys calabaricus | reverse complement strand
CTGACTCCGACTCGCCTGGTCGCCCCCAACTAAATCAAACAGGTTTGATACGAACAGTTTAACTCCTCGTGGTGCGCTCTGTGCGCCCGAGAGGCTGCAAGTGCAACGCATAGACGGCAGTGATGATCGGGAATACGGCTGGTCCGGACTTTGCGGACAGAAGGCTTGGTCCGTGTGACGCTGCGTGTTTTACGTACCCTGAAGAAATGGAAACTCGAAAAAGAAAAAGGCCGAGACTGCGGCTGAACTCGCCGTCCCTTCAAAGAATTCACGTGGCCACTGGCTGTGCGAGGCAAGTGGGAGAGAGTGTGTGACACTTGGGGAATGTGAAACTACGCATGACACTCGTGACGCGGTCGTGTCGTCATCAAGTCTGACATCTCCTTTGACTTGAAGTCGCGTAACGTGACGTCAGCTTAAGTCGACCCGCACTCTTAAAACTCAAGGTGCCACAGCGGTTCCTTCAGAGCGATGCCACAAGGGTTAAGACCCATCCACATGAAGGTTCCAGAAAGACCCTTCACTATCTGTAAATTAATAAATTAAAATTAAAAATTATTTTTTTAAGTAAAAATTTAAATAAAATAAATGGACATTTATTGACATGAGTAACCGACTCCATCCAGTGAATAATCACCAACAGACGATAACAGGTTTGTGAAATAACAGTAAGTGATGATTTTAAAAAGGACTCACAAGCTAAGCGAGGGGATTATAAGTCCTGCAGCCCACCATTAAAGATTTCAGGTTTCTTCTACATATTACGAAGTTTTTCAAAGCACAAAGAGCCGACTTCATATACAAAGAACCCTTCCCAGAATGAAATGGTGCTTGGTCAAGCACTGGAGCGACATGGAGCCCCACAACAGAGTAAAGGACCATTTAAAGAGTGCAGGATCTCACCCCGATATGTTTTAAAAGCTTGAACTACACAAACAGATTGTTCCATGTTTTACTTTTTTTTTTTTTGTAGCAGAGCACACTGGTGGCAGAATTCAGCTTCAGTAGGTAAGAGGGATATTAAATATATTTTATTGATCCCAAAGGGAAGTTGCAGAAATTACAAACAGGATTAATTACCCAGTGGGCTGAACGGGCACGGAGCCGTTAAGTGCCGGTTAGGCAAAATCAGTGG
This sequence comes from Erpetoichthys calabaricus, assembly GCF_900747795.2. Taxonomy (NCBI): domain Eukaryota; kingdom Metazoa; phylum Chordata; class Cladistia; order Polypteriformes; family Polypteridae; genus Erpetoichthys; species Erpetoichthys calabaricus. The sequence goes on along the minus strand of NC_041409.2, from coordinate 93,890,771 downwards.
AAATGAAAGCACAGTCCACTGTGGATACTCAAGTTCTTAGACATGGAGAAAGCTTACCGACAAGGAAATAACCAAATGACACACAATGTCACGGAGAACAACACCGTCACCTTCTAACTCAGAATGTCCACACCGACCAGAGAGGGTCTCCCTTCGCGAGACTTCATAACCTGCGCAGATCTGATCACCACCTCTGGACACACAAGTCCACCACTTCCTTTTCTCCCCGAGCTCATGTGACTGACCGATCCAAGGCAAAATGCAGCAATGCAGGAAAAAAAAAAGTTAATTTGTTGGCGAAGCGCCGCACCGAGCCTCCCGCCTCATTATCTACCTTCCAGGACACAGCTGAGCGTGGAAAAGCACGGGGCCCAAGGCACAAACATCTGCCACAGTGGATCAGGAGGCTGGCAATAAAGACTAAAGCTCCTCACCTACCCCTCGGCTGAAGGCTGGCCTGACCTTTACATTAGCGAACGCAAATGCACATGGAATATTCATTTACAAAAGTCGTCCACCTAGAGGTTTAGTCAGTCAGGGAAACCAATCAAGCAGTGTGAAGATTTGAAATCGGGACGCATTGCGATGAAATAGTCCTCTGATTCTGGGCTCTTGGTGGAAAAGCTCACTCCAGGTGGTCAATGAGCTGTACTGGCAACCTTGGACCAGGGGTGGGTGATAGCAATTAGACTCAATTACTCCATTGTTATTAGTAGTATTATTATTACTAGGAGTAGGAGTAGTAGTCGTATTAATTATTATTATTAGTAGTAGTAGTAGTAGGAGTGATAGTGTTGGTAGTAGTAGTCGTATTATTATTAGTAGTAGTAGTAGTAGGAGTGGTAGTGTTGGTAGTAGTAGTTGTATTAATTATTATTATTAGTAGTAGTAGTAGGAGTGGTAGTGTTGGTAGTAGTAGTCATATTAATTATTATTATTAGTAGTAGTAGTAGGAGTGACAGTGTTGGTAGTAGTAGTCATATTAATTATTATTATTAGTAGTAGTAGTAGGAGTGACAGTGTTGGTAGTAGTAGTTGTATTAATTATTATTATTAGTAGTAGTAGTAGTAGGAATGGTAGTGTTGGTAGTAGTAGTTGTATTAATTATTATTATTAGTAGTAGTAGTAGTAGGAGTGGTAGTGTTGGTAGTAGTAGTCATATTAATTATTATTATTATTAGTAGTAGTAGTAGGAGTGACAGTGTTGGTAGTAGTAGTCATATTAATTATTATTAGTAGTAGTAGTAGTAGTAGTGGTAGTGGTAGTAGTAGTTGTATTAATTATTATTATTATTAGTAGTAGTAGTAGGAGTGGTAGTGTTGGTAGGAGTAGTCATATTAATTATTATTATTATTAGTAGTAGTAGGAGTGGTAGTGTTGGTAGTAGTAGTTGTATTAATTATTATTAGTAGTAGTAGTATTAGTAGTAATAGTAGTAGTAGTCATATTTATGATTATTATTATTATAATTATTAATAGTAGTAGTGGTAGTGGTAGTAGCCGTTGTATAAAATATTATTACTAGTAGTAGTAGTATTATAATAATAATAATAATAATTATTATTATTATTAGTAGTAGTCGTAGTAATGGTAGTGGTGGTAGTAGTAGTCATATTTATTATTAGTAGTAGTAGTATTAGTAGTAATAGTAGTAGTAGTCATATTTATGATTATTATTATTATAATTATTAATAGTAGTAGTGGTAGTGGTAGTAGCCGTTGTATAAAATATTATTATTAGTAGAAGTATTATAATAATAATAATAATAATTATTATTATTATTAGTAGTAGTAGTAGTAATGGTAGTGGTGGTAGTAGTAGTCATATTTATTATTATTATTAGTAGTAGTAGTAGTATTAGTAGTAGTGGTGGTGGTGGTGGTAGTCGTATTTATTATTATGCTTAGCAGCAGTATTTATTAGTAGTAGTAGCAGCAGAAATATTCGTAGTTGTAGTAGTGCTAGTAGTATTTATTATTATTAGTATAGTAGTAGTAGTAGTAGTAGTAGTATTACCCACCCACAGTGTTACAGAGAGATGGACTCTCTACTAGCAGCACTGGATACTATACAAGAAAAAACCTTGGAAAGGGATGGCAGTCCATTACAATGCACACCGCCTCACTCTTTATAGTCACCAGTTAACATAACAGCACGTCTTAGATCAGGAGAAAGAAATTCAATTTAATATGGAAACAAATCTTCAGACTCCACAGGGAAGACACCTCTTCCGCAAACCAAATTAGGCTCTGTGTAAGTTGGGGCAGGACTTCTCTCCACCTTGAAGTCCAATTATTGCAACCTGAACTAACATTCACAAGCCTGATAAATCCAGTTCAGGGTCAGAGTTGGACAGGGCGTATCAGAGTAGCAAGGAGTACAAAACAGGAACCCATCCTGGGTAAAGAAACAGTCCATCACAAGATCCACTCTCCCACATAGAGCCAATCTGACATGAGAGTCGCCAAACTAATGAATACCTTTGGAGGTTTCAAGAGAAAACTCAAACAGCTGAAGAAAAACCTCACTCAAAGATGGGTAAGCCTTCCAAGGACGGCGACTTGACAAAAAAATCAAATCCAAGATGCTGAATCAATGAGGCTCCATCACTAAATACCAGCTGAGGGTCAAAGGGGCCAGAGCCTATCCCATCAATGGCAGCTTCCTGATGGTAGCTATGGGGCACAAGTCCATCACAGAGCACACTCACATACACCTACACACTCACACATGGGATAGGAGCAGACAGTCTGAGCACCTGGAGAAAAACCAACATGCGCACGATGAGAATGTGCAACACAATGAACAGGCTGGGATTTAAAGCCATTCTACTGGAGAAGTGAGGCAGCAGCGTTAACGACAGCGCCATCATGACACCGCTTTATGACAACATACAGTAACAACAGAATTTTCTCACAGTTGCTTAATCCAGACTATGATCATTAGTGGTGGTGCCTGTCCTGGAAGCATCAAGTGTAAGGCAGGAACCAACCCTGGACAAATTTCATCAACATCATCATCATCATTATTATTATAATTATTATTGCATATATTTCTGTGGCAGCATCAAGACAGGACAGGAACCAACCCTGGACAGATCTTATCACCATTATTATTATTATTATTATTATTACATCTCTCCATCCATTTTACATAGTAGCATCAACAAAAGAAAAGAAACCAGCCCAGGATAGCATGCCAGTCCAAGGCAGATCATATTTAACTCCTTTCACACACCTGTACCATGCAGGCCATTTTGGACTCACCATAGGGAGAACATGCAAACTCTACACAGACAGTTGCCCACATTCTTAAAAATAAAGGTGCCAGAGTACTTGATCCGACTGGAGCCATAAAAGCAAATTTTGTTTTCCCTCTCAAGGTCCATCCACATAAAGGTTCCAGAAATACCCTTACTGTGTTTTTTAGATTCATAGGAGTCTCCATACATAACCATGAAGAGATAAGAACACATTTAGAAAATACCTCTGGGTTTCTTTTTTTAAACAACTCTTACCGTGTGTAATAACATAGGCAAAGTTCAGGCTTTCTTGGTCTGTTGTATCCCGCCTACCAGGCTTCTTATTTTTCCTCATATCAAGAAACTTTTCAACCCCCCCCCCCCCCCCCCCCCCCCCCAAAAAAAACCAACTTCAGAAGCAAAGAACCCTTTTGAGAATGAAATGGTTCTTAGTCCAGCAATGGCTCTATGAAGAACCACACAATTCAGCGAAGTCAGGGCCTTCTTAACAGCATTATAGACCCCCAGGTAAAGCAGTGCACTGGGACCCCTACCTACACAACCACTCAGCAAGTCACAACATACATTGATTAGCATGGGGACCCTATATCTGTGGTGCCCCGGGGCAACTGCCCAGCATGCCCATGCATTAAAACGGCCCAGAGTGAAGTGCCATTACAGAACCATCATTTTGAAGAGAGTAGGCCTGGATCTTAAGCCATGACCCTGGAACTGTGAAGACGCTGTGCTAAACACTGTGCCATGTGTCACCCTATTATTATTATTATTATCGTTATTATTATCACCGTCATCTCTGTTGGAGGTAGTTTATCTGGCTATTTCTTATTTCATCTTTTCCTCCCTCAGTGAAATGAACCTGACAGTAGATCTACATAATAAATCTCAACTGATGCGGCCCAGAAAAATAAAACCAAACTTCAGACTGGTGTCCTGAAGTTTGAAATGTCTGAGAGCACTAAAGTTTAGTCCTGTCACCAACATGCGTTTTTTTTTTTTTTTTTTTTTTACAACCAATGTCAGTTTTAACCATAAAATCAAATAAATACGATTCAGGGTCAGTTAAAACACATGCACCCTCAGCGCCTCTTAGAAGTTGCTAACAAGAGCTCATTGAGTTCAGTCCTTTAAAGCAGAATCCTGTTTTCCTTTCTTAAAAAAAAAAGAAGAAAAAACTCGATTTTGTGCCTCTCCTATTAAGCTCTTTCATTATAAAAAGAAGAGGCCGTTTCTTGTACAGTGTTATCACGGCAGCGCATGAATGCTATCCGTGCCGCACATCTCTAATTGAGAGAAACATAAACGCGGCTTCTGTTGAAAGTCCAACGGAGGACTGAATAGTTTTGAACAAGCGGACTCTGTCATCCTGGGACACACACACACACACGCACACACACACACATACACACACACGTGTCATCGTCAATGGTGAAATCTACACATCACACACTTTAGAAACAAAAGACATGAAATAGACACGACTGCAAATGAATCTAAAATAACACAAAACTTACCCCAGGAAGGGGGGTAGAAATATTTTGTGAAACTCCCTCCCAAATAACAGAACCCCATCCGAAAAGACACGACCATACACACACAGCCGTCTATCTATCTATCTATCTATCTATCTATCTATCTATCTATCTATCTATCTATCTATCTATCTATCTATCTATCTATCTATCTATCTATCTATCTATCTATCTATCTATCTATCTATCTATCTGTCTCTCTATTTATATATGTCTATATAGATATACATATATAAATGAGTGGTTGTGTTTGTTCGCAAAGACACATGCACAGACATACATGTGCACAGAGACACACGTATTCCAAGAGGGAACCGATCGTGAGGACTCCCGGTGATTAATAATAAACAGAGACATAGAGTAGGTTTCCAAACTCACCTTCTTGGCCGGTTACCCGAGGTGACGATCTGCGCGGCGCTGTGCGGCGCTATCTTTGCAGAGCTCACCGGCTCAATGTTAAATTCTTAACAACTCGGCAATGCGGCGAATTTCGACAAAGGCGGCAAAAAGGACAGAGAGAGCGAGAGAGAGAGAGCGGGAGAGAGAGAGAGAGAGAGTGTGTGAGTGAGGAAACGAAAGAGGGCGATAGAGCAGGCGAGTGAGGTGCAGGGAAATAAGAAAGACGTCCTGCTTTAACGTCCAGAAGGAATAATGAAATAAAGGCAGAAAAAAAAACGAGCGAGGGAAGAACACCATCAAGGGGCTCCAAAGCGCTGCGCGAGCATTTGTGCTCCGATTAAGCTGATAGGGCTGTTCTCCCTGCAGGACTGTGAGCTGTCCATCTAATAAGCACAAAAATTCCAAAGAGTATTTCTCGCCCACTCAGTGCAGAAGCAATTGCACGAAACGTTTTCATTTGCCAGCTACAAAGGAATAAAAACATTTCATTCTAAGGTTAGGAAGGAAGCCGCCAGCTAGATATCTCTGCGACTTCTTCAGCCTTATAAAAAAAAAATTTATCCGCAGCAGCGACGCAACGCCGAAATCGGTTTAAAAGAATATATCTAAATAACACATAGTCAGATGAAAAACAGGCAAAGAACTAAAAATGAACCGAGTCGCGTTGCGGAGTGATGTAATATCACACATTACAGAAAAAAAAATCGAAGGTGTGTAAAAATTGGTTTATGACGAATAGGAGAAAATCAGTGCATGGAAGAGAAGAAAGGAGAATGAACGGGAGGATGACGAGAGACGTGCAGGATAGGCAGAGGGTGAGAGACAGAGAGTGAGAAGGAGAGGGAAAGAGAGGCAATGGGGGTGGGGTGGGTGGGGGGTATCTGCGTTCTCCACCCCCCAGCCCCCTCCCAATCACGTCAATCCGCGGGTCAACAGGAGAAGATACTCTCTTAATTTTCTGGCATCAAGGAAGAGTCCTGAGCGATGCAGTGGACAGATAGATAGATAGATAGATAGATAGATAGATAGATAGATAGATAGATAGATAGATAGATAGATAGATAGATAGATAGATAGGCTAACAAGTCGCTGCTGAAAACGCAATGTTCACCACGGGATCTTCGCGAGCTTCCTCTGTGAAGTTATGAGATCAGGACCGCGGACAGCACCGCGCGTTCCGCCACATCTTATTTTATTCCCAGATCTTTGCTAGGGTTTGCAGAAGGCGCTCGTCGTTTTGGTTTATTCGTCCCTTGAGCTGCGGTCTCACGCGACAGAGTCTTAGTGCGTCTTTTCCGAGGAAGCTACAGACCGTCGGACAGTACCGCGCTTAGTTCACGTCTCTCGATGGCACAGCTCTCTGTTCCCATCATTAAGATTAATTAAACTTAATGATCGTTCATTAACTTTTTCTCTCTGGCGCAGCGTCGACTCCTCCCATTCTGCCTCGCGCCTGGGAGTTCCACTGACTCGGTACTGCCTTTCCAAAACCTGGGTGAAAAGCCTCTCCAGTGGGGTCTGAACAAACTATACATTCTAATCTATTATGAACGTATATACAGTACGGCATCGAAGGGGCAGATGACTGTCGGGTGTTTGTTGGAGCATAAGGGCTGCGGACAGCCTCTGTCAAAGCCGAGTATTTACAGATAGCTGTTGAGAAGTCCACCGTCTACACGGTACGAAGAGTTCAAGTGCTATAATAACGTGGGTCTGGCGAGATGAAAGACTGTTCAGGAATCCGAAAGTAAAAACTGCAATGAGAACGAATAGCTTGACGAGTCAGTTGAGCTTCAAGTAAGTGAACCTCATACGGAGACAAGAATTAAACAGGGGCGAAATGCTGGTGATTTCCTTTGAAGATGTGGATAGTGTACATCACTGGAATGAAATAATAGTGATTAGAAATAATAGCTGGCTCAGTGGAGCAATGGTAAGCATTATATGGTCTCGTTTCTCCAGAGACGTGAGTTACTTTACGGAGATGTTCTTCCCTTGTCTGCGTGGGTTTTCCCCCCCAAGTAGCTTTGCCTGCGAATATGCGTACTGTACATCGTAAAGTAAATTGCCTAATATGACAATTCAAGATAAATGTGTGTATATATCTAAATAAGCCTTTCTTAGTGCAAGTCGGGTTACACTAATACTCAAAACGGGCGTGAGAAAGTGTGTGTGACACCCGAGTTGAGCAGGCATTCCATCCAGAGTTTATACCTTCTGTTACTGTACGGGGGGTCACCCATACTGAAAGAAGTGGGTTCAGGATATTAATGGATAGATGTTTAATAAAAAGAGGCAGTCTTTTAATCGTAAGATATGTTGCCGCATGGCTCTCAGGGCCACAATTCCATTTCTAGCATCTCTTTGTCACGCCCGATTATTCAGAAATCCTCTTCATTTCTACAAAACTTCACGGTCGTGCACGTTAAGTTAACAGAGTCTCATTGATCTGGGCCGGGTGAGCGAGGGAAAGAGGGAGAGGAGAGAGAGAGAAAGGGAAGGAGTCAGTGAATAATTAAACAAGTGAGTGAGACACCGAGGACGTGAAAGAGTGAGCCACTCCGTAACTGCGAGCACGACATGCAAAGGGACACTTTGGACTGCCGTGGACTCGCGCTACACACTTTAAAATGAAGGAGTCAAAGTGGCTGCTCAGAGCGATGCCACAGGGTATCCACCCGCAGGAATTTTTTTGAAAGAACTTTTATTTATTTAGATCTGTAACCGTTTCCTTAAATATGCCATGAATTGACGATAACTGATTTGTGAAACACCAAGGGGCTCCTGATTTTAAAAGGATTCTTACTGCGTATAATGACACTGCAGGCTAAGTTCAGGTTTTCTTCCTCTTAGGTAGTCTACTACACATTAAAGGTTTCTATATCTTATATGAACTTTCCGAAGCCCAAAGAACCAACTTCATGTGCAAACTACCCTTCACAGAATGAAATGGTTCGTTGTCGAGTAGCCAAATATAACAGGAAAGCGACATTTCAGAATCGCTCATTTTCAGAGTGCGTGGTGTATTTGGGATTAGCAGATGCAGAAAATGGATGGGTGGATGGACGCACCTGGATTGTGACACGTTTGACTGGTTTGTATTTTACAGAATGCCCGCTTCTTTTCGAGTGGATTCATTTGTTTCATTTATAGATAATTAGTCAAAAAAAGCTGAGTTGTATCAGTCAACACTTTTGAGATTGTCAATTGTTTGCCATTTTGACAAGTACGGTCCTCTTCTTTAAGAAGCGCATGCCACTAAAAAAGTGTTTAGCCTACATTTTGAGTAAATTTCTTGCTGCAGGGATCTGTCTTGAGACATGAGTTACCTGTCAGACTGGGCCCAGGTCCTGAAAGGACTCAAATGGTCAGAGCCTATCCCACCTAACACCACACAGGTCCTGATTTTGAATCTGCACTCTGATGCTCCCCTAGTTGAATTCCATGTTCTTTAATAGAGGATTAATTATATTGGTTTAGGAACTCAGAAAGACCAAAGGTGAGCATGTCAGATTTTTTGGTGACTCTGATTTGGCTCCGTGTGTGTGTTTGAGTGTAAGTGTGTGTGTGTGTGTGTGTGAGTGTAGGTGTGGCAGATTGACTCCCTATCCAGGACTGCTTCCTGCACTTCATCCTGTGTGGCTTCCTACGGGTACAGGACAAGTGGGATGGGAAACGGACAGCTGGCTCCAGGGATCTACTAAACCGGGACAAGGCATCAATCCCTCAGTGGGTACACTCATTCACTTGAACAATTACAAGAGTAATCGGGCCAAGGTCTAACCCAGTGCTGCCCTTCCGTCCTCGTCAATACATGGTTAAGTGAATGTGATTTTGGGAATGGTGGTATACAAATGTGTTTGGTTCAAATTCCACACCCAGTCCTTGTTTACACTCTTAAACATAAAGGTGCCAGAGTGGCTCTTCAGAGCAATGCCGTAGGAGAACATTTTGTGGTTTCCAAATGAACCATCCACAAGAAAGTACCAGAAAGAACCTCTATTAATTTATGAGCTCCACAAATAGATGGTAACAGATCTTTGAAAAAACAGTGGGTTTGTGCACACAACAACATAGATGAAGTTCAGGTTTTCTTGATCTGTTGGTATCCTGTCTACTATATATTAAAGATTCTGCTTTGTCCGCATATTAGGAACCTTTCAAAGCTCAAAGGACCATATTTTATATGCAAAGAACCCTTTTCAGAACAAAATGGTTCTTTGTCAAGCAATGGCTCTATGAGGACCCATTGTATTTAAGAGTGTGTGTGCACTGAGCTGGCACATTGTGTGGGCTTTCCTCTGGGTTATCTGCCATGTCTTCAGAGTTGTGCGTGTTAAGTTAACTGGTGACTCTAAATTAACACCATGTGGGTGCTGGTTTGTTTTTGAGGGGTCTTTGTGGCAGACAGGTCCCTGTCTAAAACCCAACATTGTCAAATAGGTTCTGCACTCCCCGTGAACCTCGATTGAATAAAGTTGTTCTGAGGATGTTATGCTAACATTTACAAAAATTAATACAATCCATTCAGTGCCTTCATTCTGATCATTTGTTTTAAGATGCTAATGCAATGCACATTACATACAGTATACACACACACATACAGGCTCTTTTCAAGAATATACATTTTAACTGTCCATAGTCAGGATGTATTCTAAAAATGGTTCTGTAGGCAAATGACAAATTAATTTTGGCAGATGCCTTATTAAAAAAAAAAAAGATGAAATGGTTAACTAAACAAGATTAATTTAAGCTAAGCTCAAATGTCTCTACTATTAGATAGATAGATAGATAGATAGATGTGAAAGGCGCTATATAGATAGATAGATAGATAGATAGATAGATAGATGTGAAAGGCGCTATATGATAGATAGATAGACAGATAGATAGATAGATAGATAGATAGATAGATAGCTAGATAGATAGATAGATAGATAGATAGATAGATAGATAGATAGATAGATAGATACTTTATTAATCTCAAGGGGAAATTCCCCTACTCCAGCAGCAGCAAACTGATAAAGACAATATTAAATTAAAGAGTGATAACAATGCAGGTAAAAACAGACAATAACTTATGTTAACGTTTACCCCCCCGGGTGGAACTGAAGAATCGCATAGTGTGGTGGAGGAACGATCTCCTCAGTCTGTCAGTGGAGCAGGACGGTGACAGCAGTCTGTCGCTGAAGCTGCTCCTCTGTCTGGAGATGTTCCTGTTTAGTGGATTCTCCATAATTGATAGGAGTCTATACACTACACTATTCTAAGATGGCCAGTCTTCAGTTTTGATTTAAATGGTGCGAATGATGGAAGTTCCCTGCAGACACTGTTTAGGCAGGTCTTTCCAAAGTGCTAGCAGAACCCCATTACGCTAATAGGGTCGCACGGACATAAAATAAACATTCAGGAAGTTAATGACCAAACAGATAAGACTTCCTCTGGTTTGGACCTGAAGCATAAATCGACAGGTTCATCTTCATCTTCTTCAGTAGTCTAAATGAACACGTGACGGTGCAGAGTTTGCAGCCTCGCAGCTCTGAGCCCCATCCACGTTCGAACCGGGTTGGACTTTGCACTTTCCCCCGTGTGTCCGTGGGGTTTCTTCTTGATGCTCTGCTTACCCACTAAACGTATCCCAAAGACCTGCTGTATTAGGCGGACGGGCAAATGATACTCGCAGCCATGACCCGGATAATGGGCTAGAGAATAAATGAATAAACTACAGCTGTCAATTCTAGGCTAAATATCTCTTTGCCCATTTTCTGAACTCACTGCTCTCAGAATCAGAACAGCTTGAGCTCAAGGCGCACTACGAGCGAAGCCGCAAACAATGGCCGAAACTCAAGCCCACAGGGCACAAGCACTTGGCACCAATTATTGTATCAAATCAAACGAAGGCGCCCATCATTTAAGTGTGAGAGGCAAACAAAACACCTGGGCACAATGGGGAAACACGCACATGCAGTGACTGGACCCAAGTCCCCGTGCGCCGTCAGCATGAACCCCTACGATATCGAACAGACAGATCAAACTTAATGTTACGTTTCCTCATTTGGGTACAGCAGAGAAACCCAAGCAACGACTTCACTTGACATCTTCCTAACCTGCGCACCGTTTAAGTGGGCTCTTCAGAAGGCACCCTTCCACCCCAGCTGGTTAAAGAAACTGACCGACCGCACTGTTCTGCTCGCTTTCTATTCGTCGAAATTAATTATCAGTGTGCAATAATTAAGAATTGATTGTTCCTGCAGGGCGATCCGTCTGTCCTTCCGTTCTCTCATCACACTGCCTCCCGACCTTGTTTCTGTGAAACTAGCAGCGTGTCCGTTTATTCCTGGATTTACTTTGGTTTTGCTGGCAGCAAACAGGCCGTCTCACATTTCTGTGCGTTCATTCAGAAGTATTGTATTTTACACATACAGCAACACTGCGATACCGAGATCATTTTTAATTATATAATGCCTGATCTGAAGAGAATAAAATAAAACCGCAACAGCAAAAAAATAAAAAATAAATTAAAAAGTTGCATATTTACCACATCAAAAAGCAGATACTTTTAAAAATATATTATAAAAATAAATCTGCGGTGGGTTGGCACCCTGCCCGGGATTGATTCCTGCTTTGTGCCCTGTGTTGGCTGGGATTGGCTCCAGCAGACCCCCGTGACCCTGTGTTCAGATTCAGCGGGTTGGAAAATGGATTTATTATAAAAATAAATAGTTCCACTTTCCAACACTGTTATTAGGCTTACTATAAGTACCTTTCGATCCATCTGTATCACAGAACACTGATTTTAGGCGCTAATTAACTTACTTTACAGACAAACTCTAAACGCAAGGGGTGGCACGGTGGCGCAGTGGTGAGAGGAAAAAGCTCAAAAATCAGCCAATAATAATGTTGTGGGGACGTCTTGTACAGAAGGAGACTCGCATAAACAGAGCTATGGGATGAATAATACAGAGAAACATCTTTGGATCTCTGCCCTGTGTCTCACTGTCCACAGCTCCTTCTGACCATGAATTCAAATATGCAAGAAGTGTAATATTTAAAACTCCAGTAAGGGTTCAGAGCCCCTAAAACAAAGCTGCCTCGCAGTAAGGAGACCTGGGTTCGCTTCCCGGGTCCTCCCTGCGTGGAGTTTGCATGTTCTCCTTGTCTGCGTAGGTTTCCTCTCACAGTCCAAAGACATGCAGGTTAGGTGTGTGTGTGTGTGTGCCCTGTGGTGGGATTTGCGCCCTGCCCGAGATTTGTTCCTGCCCTGTGCTGGCTGGGATTGGCTCCAGCAGACCCCCGTGACCCTGATATAGCGGGTTGGACACTGACCGGCTCTAAACGCAAAGCCTTATCATATCGTATAAGAAATAAGCATAATTATAAAATATAAACTTTCTCTGTACAGGGTTGAGGGATACCGGAGGTTATCTTTATAACCAGTTCAACGAAGCAGCCCTAAATAAAGAGTCAATTCACACTTACGACCACCTTTTACGTTGCCAATCAACCTAAACTGTGCAGAACAGGAAACCGCTGGGGCAGTGACAGGTAGAACATTTGAACCAAAGTCTTCGGAGCTCTGCGCTTAGAGGCACAGATTCCCACAGGCAATCCCCGGTTGAAAGCTGCCGAAAGGAGACGATCAGTGAGGTAGGATTACGAAACGGGGTGGACGAGCTTCTTGATGAATAGTTTCTCCACCGAATCCCTCCAACCACAGGAATGGAGGTAAAAATGTTGAGCATAGAACTGCAGCCGACATTGGGAAGGAGGTGTTCGGTGTATTACTGCATAATTTAGTTTATAGGGTGGGTCACAGAATAATCTGTCAAAATGCCGTTACATCAACGGACCACCTTACTGTACAGATTTTTCTCCACGCCGATCTGAGAGTCACGAGCTTCTGCATGTGTGACATTCCTTGGTCACTTTATTAAGTTTAATGTCACTAAATTGGACAGAAAGAGTTCGTCTTTATATACAGAACGACGAGTTAGTGTTTATATGGAGACTTTTTCTTTTGAGGCCGAACGCTTAACAAGAGGGCAGCACGGTGGCGCAGTGGGTAGCGCTGCTGCCTCACAGTTGGGAGACCTGGGTTCGCTTCCCGGGTCCTCCCTGCGTGGAGTTTGCATGTTCTCCCCGTGTCTGCGTGGGTTTCTTCCGGGCGCTCCGGTTTCCTCCCACAGTCCAAAGACATGCAGGTTAGGTGGACTGGCGATTCTAAATTGGCCCTAGTGTGTGTGCTTGGTGTGTTTATGTGTGTCCTGCGGTGGGTTGGCACCCTGCCCGGGATTGGTTCCTGCCTTGTGCCCTGTGTTGGCTGGGATTGGCTCCAGCAGACCCCCGTGACCCTGTAGTTAGGAATATAGCGGGTTGGAAAATGGATGGATGCTTAACAAGATGAACACAAACATAAATACTAAAAGTAAAGGGTGAGTGATGCACGTACATGGACGTCACTCTATCTAGTAAATAAACACTTTAGGGGAACTGACGACTTGATGGCGCTCATCTGCTGCTCGCTTTTTGCTGTATCACACACACACACACGATCTCTGCCAAGCTCTCGTTATGTTGTATAGGTATAAGTTTTGGTTAAAGTCTTTTCAGGTTGGCCACTAATACAACATAACTATCAACTATACAGTATAGTGTCATTGAGCCTTCTGCGTCTTATGCGTTTTTGAGGTCTTGCTCTATTACAGCAGTAGTAATTAAACGACAGATTCAATTTTGTAGCCGCTTAATTTCTAGCAATACACACGCCTGTGAATGTTTTCGTTTCTGAACAATTTCTGGCTCTTGTTAAGAAAGCGGACGCCACTTCGCTAAAAGTGGACGCCTAGTGTTTTTAAGATTAGGCACCTACTGTACATTGTTAAGATTAGGGACCTTGGTGTGCCTGGCCTTACCCCCACGAACCTTAAGTTCAGGGTTTGTAGTAAACCAAACAACAAGACCAATTTCTCATATCTACACGTAACAAAGAAGACGAAGACACACAGGGCCACACACATGACCAGATACACACGGAGAGTAACCAGACAGACGCCCCCCGTATTCACTTCTCTCTGTTGACGTTCGCTATTTATTTTTCTTTTCGCTGAGGTTTGCAGAAGAATGAAGACGGGTAGATGACGAGATCGACATTACAGCGATATGCAAATTGGGCATATATTTATAAAGGAGGAGTGGTTAAGTTTTTATTAATGCGCCCCCCCCCCCCCCCAACACACACACACATCCCCACCCCCTCCTTCACTAGTAGGAACAGCAGTTCTATTTTTAGCTTTGGTTCAGATGCCACAGCCAGAGTTCCTATTTATAGACCGATTAGTAACAGAGGCTTCACTGCGGAGTCCTTGGTGGGATCACGGCAGTCTTGTCAGCAGGGTCTGGGAGATACTGTCCTCGGCCATTCTCCTAGCTATAGGTAGAAAGAATGCCTAGTATTGGAACGAACCATATTTTATAAGCCGGGCTGCCTGAGGGGTTTAAATGAAGGGCGAACATAATAACCACAAATCTGACAAGGAACAACAGCCTGACGGTTACATTTCAAATTTAATTACAAGAAACACTTGCTTCTCACCTCGACTTATGCGGGAGGAGAAGAACAGATTGCCGTGCACTGTGTTAAGGTTTGTTTTCTCATTTTAACAAAAACGTCCAACAGGATGTCTCCAAACATTTTAGCGTTCGTTCATTTTTGCAATTGGGTGTCCTGGTGATTGGTGAGCCACCTTGAAAAGAGCGGAGTATATGTACTAAAACCATCATCGGCAGGGGAGGTACAGCGGCTGCTTTTCCTTAGGATGTACAATATCAATCACTCATTGTCCATCCATCCATTTTCCAACCCGCTGAATCCGAACACAGGGTCACGGGGGTCTGCTGGAGCCAATCCTAGCCAACACAGGGTGCAAAGCAGCAACAAACCCTGGGCAGGGCGCCAGCCCACCACAGGGCACACACCAGGGATAATTTAGGATCACCAATTCACCTAAACCATTGAGGCCCAGACCCCTCACGGACCCCGTGATCATCAGAGGTGACTGTGTGCAGAGGGTGCAGACCTATAAATACCTGGGAGTGCAGCTGGATGATAAATTAGACTGGACTGCCAATACTGATGCTCTGTGTAAGAAAGGACTGAGCTGGTTATACTTCGGGCGGCACGGTGGCGCAGTGGGTAGCGCTGCTGCCTCGCAGTTGGGAGATCTGGGGACCTGGGTTCGATTCCCGGGTCCTCCCTGCATGGAGTTTGCATGTCCTCCCCGTGTCTGCGTGGGTTTCCTCCGGGCGCTCCGGTTTCCTCCCACATTCCAAAGACATGCAGGTTAGGTGGATTGGCGATTCTAAATTGGCCCTAGTGTGTGCTTGGTGTGTGGGTGTGTTTGTGTGTGTCCTGCGGTTGGCACCCTGCCCAGGATTGTTTCCTGCCTTGTGCCCTGTGTTGGCTGGGATTGGCTCCAGCAGATCCCCGTGACCCTGTGTTCGGATTCAGCGGGTTGGAAAATGGATGGATGGATGGATGGTTATACTTCCTTAGAAGGCTGGCGTCCTTCAACATCTGCAATAAGATGCTGCAGATGTTCTATCAGACAGTTGTGGCGAGCGCCCTCTTCTACGCGGTGGTGTGCTGGGGAGGCAGCATAAAGAAGAAGGACTCCTCCTGGAGAGGAAGGCAGGCTCTATTGTAGGCACGGAGCTGGACAGTCTGACATCTGTGGCAGAGCGACGGGCGCTGAGCAGACTCCTGTCAATCATGGAGAATCCACTGCATCCACTGGAGAGGATCATCTCCAGACAGAGGAGCAGCTTCAGCGACAGACTGCTGTCACCGTCCTGCTCCACTGACAGACTGAGGAGATCGTTCCTCCCCCACACAATGCGACTCTTCAATTCCACCTGGGGGGGGGTAAACGTTAACATTATACAGAGTTATTGTCTGTTTTTATCTGCATTGTTATCAATCTTTAATTTAATATTGTTTTTTGTATCAGTATGCTGCTGCTGGAGTATGGGAATTTCCCCTTGGGATTAATAAAGTATCTATCTATCTATCTATCTATCTATCTATCTATCTATCTATCTATCTATCTATCTATCTATCTATCTATCTATCTATTTATCTATCTATCTATCTAAACATGCATGTCTTTTACTGTGGGAGGACTTGAAGACTCCACGCAGGGAGGACCCGGGAAGCCAACCCAGGTCTCCATACTGCGAGGCAGCAGCGCTACCCACTGCGCCACCGTGCCACCCCTGTACAATATCAGTTTCACCACCAATCACTTTGTTTTAGGGGCTCTGAACCCTTACTGGAGTTTTAAATATTACACTTCTTGCATATTTGGATTCATGGTCAGAAGGAGCTGTGGACAGTGAGACACAGGGCAGAGATCCAAAGATGTTTCTCTGTATTATTCATCCCATACCTCTGTTTATGCAAGTCTCCTTCTGTACAAGATGTCCCCACAACATTATTATTGGCTGATTTTTGAGCTTTTTCTTCTGCCCATTGCCTCCTCCCTTCAGCTTCCTCTTTACTTAAATGAACTTCCTGAATTTCTTAAGAGATACAAAAATATAGGGAGAAAA
Organism: Erpetoichthys calabaricus; assembly: GCF_900747795.2. Lineage (NCBI taxonomy): Eukaryota > Metazoa > Chordata > Cladistia > Polypteriformes > Polypteridae > Erpetoichthys > Erpetoichthys calabaricus. The sequence goes on along the minus strand of NC_041409.2, from coordinate 93,873,974 downwards.
CGAAATAAAATGCAACACCAAGGGTTTCATTTGTATTTCTTCCTCAGAAGTTTTTTAGCTAAACTGAACCAATGACCTTTTCCCATTTTTATGCAACAAACTGCTCAATCCCTCAAAACTCTCTTTTAACACGCTGGTAATGTTATTATTAATTAAAGGTCAGTAGGAAGTCCCATTCATTATTTAAAACGAGTGTAAAAATACAAGTAGGAGATCATGAACATTAAAAATGTATTAAGTATATATAGCAAGTAGAGAGGATGATGTGAAGTCAGGCGATGGTGCATAGTGGACCCCTGGGCTCGACTGCCTTTCACACTCCCTGTGTTTCTCCGGCTCTGCCTTAATTTGCAAATGCAACCCTCAACAGAAATTTTGGAAGCTGACTTTGCTAAAATTTGATTCGCTGGCTCGACAGCTGTGAACCTGAAGATCAGCAATACTGATGAAAAAGAGAGAGAGAGAAAGAGAGGGAGAGAAAGGGGAGAGAGCAAGGGGACGAGAGTGAGCAGGATTGCAAATCAATAACAGAAAAGAGAGACTGACAGACAGGTAGGGGTTAACGGCAACATATATGAACACCCCAGGCTGACATGAAACAGGTGACACTGACACCAGGCAGACAGATAAAAAGGTGAAAATCAACGAAATTGAGTGGCTAACATTTTGGATTCCCCGATTTCCTTGTACACAATTCATTATCAATCAGTTGAAAACACTGCACAAAGTCAGTAAACAGTACACATCACTAAATAAACAGACTCAGGCATCGAGAGAGAGAATTTATTTGTTAAAGCAGAAATATGCAAAAGCACAGAAACTACTTCATATTAAGGATAACTACATTTTAAGCAAATATTTATGTATATCCTGTTCCTAAAATACAGGATATTGTTTCAGAATTTGAAAGAAAGAAAGAAAGAAAGAAAGAAAGAAAGAAAGAAAGAAAGAAAGAAAGAAAGAAAGAAAGAAAGAAAGAAAGAAAGAAAAGGCATTGCTGTGAATATGCTGCAGTAGGCTGAACCACTGGCTACTAGTGACCAGAATATTACAGGGCTCGATTCCGAAACCAGCTAACGTCATTTCTTTCCATAAAAATGAGAATTTGGTGTCATCTGGTTAGATATCATTACCATGCACAATATATTGTTTTACTCTATGGCAAAAGTATCCATCCATCCATTATCCAACCCGCTATATCCTAACTACAGGGTCATGGGGGTCTGTTGGAGCCATCCCAGCCAACAAACCCCGGGTAGGGCGCCAGCCCACCACAGGGCACACACACGGGACAATTTAGAATCACCAATGCACCTAACCTGCATGTTTTTGGACTGTGGGAGGAAACACACGCAGACACGGGGAGAACATGCAAACTCCACACAGGGAGGACCCGGGAAGCGAACCTCAGGTCTCCTAACTGCAAGGCAGCAGCGCTACCACTGCACCATTGTGCCGCCCAGTACCACCGCTCCCTATATGCAGAGTACGCAGTCTGCGTAGGGCACCAACTCCCAGGGGGGCACCATCCCAGCTGCTCAAAAGAAATCGTTTTTATATATTATAATAATAAATTAATATTAATAATATACATATACAAATAAACAAAAATATAAACGTATATATTACATTTTACAGTGAACGCAGAGTAGGCTAAGCACACCTTATTTGAATAAAGTTCTATTTTGGCCCCTATAGTAGGTGTTTTTTTATTATTTTATTTTTACTTCCGTAATATTTGGGGTAGGGGGCACAAAAGTAAATTTCTGCTTAGGGCACCCATTTGGCCAGCAGCGGCCCTGGTGCCGCCCCATGGCCAAAGTAGCTTTCTATAATTCAGATTAAGAATATTGCACACACCTCAAAAATATTTTCTCCAAATACTCGCACTTCATTGGTTTTGCAACTGAGCCCTTCAAATGATTTTCTGGTCTTTTGGCAGTGTGAACTGGCAAAAAATAAAAGCATACAATAAAATTTAGTAAATGGCATGCAGTCAACAGACTAAATTAAACTTCATAATGAATGAGCTGTAGTAGGACACTGTTATAAAAAAATCTAACAAAAATTAAATCAAACAATTTACAAAATGCAATTAGTTTTAATTTGCACTTAAAATATCTATCATGTATAATAAAAGCAAAGAAAAGCATCTGAATCTGTTGCAGTGGAAAGGAAAACCACATATTTACACCTGTCAGGTCTGCTCCTGATAATGCTGCGGGAATGTTAGCCTAAAATGGGGAAAAAAATCAGCGGTGTTTCCTTTTACTGTGCTCGAGTGTGTGATCTAAAATGGTGATTGTAAATGTTGTTTGATCGTTTGACCTGTAGAGGGCACCGAGTGAAGTCAGAGACTCACTAGTGTTAAATTACTGGACAGAAGAAGTTCTCATTTACTGCTCTGTAGGTCTGATAAGCTTTCAAAAACTATCAAACTCAATGAGGTGCACATTTGTTTAGCTGTATTTGTAAATATTTAAAATGTGAGATAGCATTAAAATTAAAATAGAGTTCTTTGCTTCAATAAGTTACAAATACGCCAAGAGACTTTTACCAGCAGGGGAACTGAATGTAAAGTATTTTCAGCCGGTTCCTCAATAAAACCTTAAACATACTGTATGATTTGAGGTACATTTTAAACATGCCAGTCCAAGGAGTCATCTAGTAACAGTGAACAGTGTAAATAGCGTTGTTGAACGCCATTAGCCCTACTACATGGATTAAAGGGCTTAAGAAGACTGCCATCTTGGCATATTACCACCAAGGTAAAAAGCGTTAGTTAAATGTTAATAGCGAGTTTGTACTCATCTTGTTGGTGCACAATAAAATGCATAAATATAAAATCAGCTGCAGACGTTCCTTCATTTTGTCCTGTATTATTCCACTTGTTTTTCTATTCGTCATTTGAAAACAAAGTGGGTGGCATGTTGGTACGGTGACTGGCACTGTCACTTCCCAACTTCAGAGCATCAGGTTCAAATTGTAGCCCAGTCACTTTGAGGAATTTGCATGTTCTCTGTGTCTTCATTGGTTTTCCTGTTCATTTCTTCCCACTTCAGAAAGATGTTTCTCTAGTATATAAAAAAAAAATCCTGGGATGAGATGAGACGAGACTTTTTAGCCTGGGACGAGACGTGACTTTTTCAGAGAGATACTTTCAAGTCCCGTGAGACGAGACTTTGTTCCAAGAGATTTCACCACGCCCGGGGCCGGAAATAAAAGACAAAGAGTAGAAGACAAAATAGAACATCGTAAAGAATTCAAAAATGTTGGTGCGATACACACACAGAGCAGGTTAGAGATAATCCATCCATCCATTTTCCAACCCGCTGAATCCGAACACAGGGGTCTGCTGGAGCCAATCCCAGCCAACACAGGGCACAAGGCAGGAACCAATCCCAGGCAGGGTGCCAACCCACCGCAGGACACACACAAACACACCCAGCACACACTAGGGCCAATTTAGAATCACCAATCCACCTAACCTGCATGTCTTTGGACTGTGGGAGGAAACTGGAGTGCCCGGAGGAAACCCACGCAGACACGGGGAGAACATGCAAACTCCACGCAGGGAGGACCTGGGAAGCGAACCCGGGTCTCCTAACTGCGAGGCAGCAGCGCTACCCACTGCACCACCGTGCCGCCCAGTACCACTTCCGGTTAACGGAAATAGCCCAAAAGTTGATAGACATCTACGTTTTGTACCTCATACTTGTATGCAAAATTTGGTTGAGCTAAGTGAAAGTGTACACAAGTTATCGTCTTTATACACACACAGACAGACAGACACAATTCCAAAATGGAATTTACGGATTCAGGGAGGTCTAAAACTTCGAGATTCATCAAAATCTCAAAATGGAATTGTTGGCAGATTCTCGAATACGAGAAAGTAAAAAGTGTGACAAAATTTTTGTGAGTCTTGATACTCTTTCTGTCCTGCACATCTAGAGGCAAGAAAAAAGACTGTTAAAGTGGTCCAATGCATCTGAGCAGACCCCACAACCTAATGCAACAAGCTGGCGCCAGTTCTCCCTTTTTCCCTCAACATCCATACTCCAGTCACATCTAATCCTGCTGTTTACATGAATGTTTTTAGAGGTGAGTGTAAAGATGAGGTGAAGGTGGATTAAGGTTCAGAAAGCCATCATCTCAAGAGCAAACAAAACAAATGTCCGAGCAGAGAGATCAGAGTTTAGAGTACAAAGTCAAAATTCAAAAGGTGGGAAAGCATAAGAACACACTGAAAGAAAAAAGATGAATTCTGACAAAGGTCAATCAGCGTTCATTTAACACCCCTACATAAGTAGGGTTAAAACCCAAGTGCCAAAGAGTAAGAAAAGGGGTTTGGACTTAAGAACTAAAAATTGTCAAGACAGCATCACGAGGTCAAGAGGTGGTGCGATGCACAGAAGGAATATGGCAGGCAGCCTTTCTCTACAGCAGAACCGAAGGGCATGAGCTATGAAGAAAGACCATAGCATGCCGAAATGAACACATGATCTGGACAGATCTGGCATGTGGCATTGTGGTGTAGCGGGTCCACAGCTCACGTCAAAAAGGCCACTTTTTAAATAAATAATTGCTGCACTCGCGGCTTAGAGGGGGGGGGTGCGGTATGTGTGGCCGAGCGGTTCCCGGGTGATGCGTGATGCGGATGGTCCTCACTCAAGTGCACAGGTGAGGAGTCGTCCGCATCCGTAATTGATGCCGGGAGCTGCTAATTGCCATACCTGATCCACGTCCCTGTGATAAATAATTGAAGCGTGAGGCGGCTAGGAAAGGGAGAAAAGATAAGAGAGAATGACGGAGGTTAAGGGAGAAGAAGGCTGGAGAAGTGGGGAGCCGGTGCGAGCGAGCGAGCGACAGCAGGCGCGCTTGAGCAAAGGCAGGCAGCTGGAAGGACAGCCCTGAGAGAATGTTTGGCCAATACTCAGGGTGGATGGATTGAGCTTTTCAGAGGAGGAGTGACTAGGATCATGGACGGCTCGCCACGTAAGGCCAAGAAGGCAGCAGTAGTCATAGAGGCTTTTGGGCATGAGCGTGAGCGCCCTGGCCGCTGGGGGAAGGAACCCAAGTCTCGGTCCGGTTGGAGCCCAACATAGCCGGGGGATCAGAGGGCTACCGGACCAGTACTGAAGGAGCTGCATTTTGCTGGTAGTGCGACTCCTCTGTTGCGGGGCCCGGAAGGGAGAAGCAGGGGAGTAGTTGGGGTTAAGAAGTATGCACCGGATTTTTTAAAGAAAGACTTCTTCAGGCCGTTATTTTAACCTCGTTGTTTTTAAAAGGATGTAATTATTGGATTCATCTCTGTTTTAATGGATTATTATTTATTTAAAGATTTGTGATGCACTGCACTTATTTCTTTGGACACTGTTTTAGGTTTTGGTTTTAATAAAAGCACTTTTTGCTCCATCCCCTTGCTTCATTGTTGATGTCTTCACTGCCTAGCTCATCGGTGACATTACCGACGGTGTCGGGTTCAGAGCTCCCAGAAGCAAGACGGGAGCATGAAGCGGAACCCGTATCATCACAGGCATATGTCACCACACTCGTTTTAGCTAAATGTCTTGTTGAGATTTTGTCCAAGAGGAGTAAATGAGCTGTTAGCTCTGGCAGCTATTCATGTCTATGGTACAGTTAAGAAAAAAATCCTCCATGCTCAAAACGTATATGATAAGTACAACGATATTTGGTTTGAACTTGAAATAAACTGGTACTGTATAATAAAAAAGCTGCAGTTTTAATCACACATCTATGCAGAAGTTGCACTTTTGAAGATGAGTACACATTAACTCTTTCAGGGCTGAATATTTTTTCCAAAAAACATCGTTTTTTGAAAAGCAATGGCTTCACACAGAAATCAACATAAACCGTCTGTTGCTGCGTGCTGTGGCTGCCAGTTTGCGAAGAACGTGCGGCAGGCATGTTGCCAGGCTGTCTTCGCTTGGCTGGGGCAGCAGCAGTCACCGTCACAGTGCATTGCAATCTGATTTCTACCTCTTAAGTGGCACTCCTCCCAAGCAAACATTGCCACAGGCATGTCAACTACGTGAACCTGTTCAGCACCACGATTAGCTGGGGACCAGTCAGCTGAAGCTGGAACCTCACATTCATTTTCGATTGCTTGTATCAACAAGTCATAGTCCAATTCAGAGAGAACAGGCAAAACGTCGTCCACGAAGTATGTTGCTTCACGCATCCACTTCTCTCACCAGATGTCAGGGCCATCTTTGCCATTGCTTGCGCCTTGCTACTCACGGGACAGCAGGAAATCTCGGTCAAAACCAACGAAAGCCAACTTTCCTTCTAGCAACGAGAGTCCAACTAAAACATAACAGTTGGTTTTGTCACAGGTTACAGTTGATTACCATCGTCAACTCCTCCTTTTGACAAAAGTTGGCATCAGCCCTGAAAGAGTTAAATACTATTAGGTTTAAATGAAGCCACCTTCTCACGGGTGTAGGTGTCTCACCAGCCTCTCCCGTCAGTTCTCTCTGTAGTCAGGAATGAGAAGCATTTCCTCAGAGCTAATAAAAGGGCTCCTTCCTTTACTTTTACTCACAGTTCTCCTCTCAGCCTATCGATTGTGTGATAAGGGTGAAATCTGAAAACATAAAATGTAGAGATACGCTGGGGTTTTCACCTACAATTTTTGTTGACACTATTCATCTAGCTTTCTTAATTCATTACAGATGGGTGAGCTCAAGACAGTCACGCACCTGTTCACATTTAAATACAGGTAAATGGTGGCACGATGGTAGGCCTCATAGTTTCTGGGACTAGAGCTTACTATCTCCATCCATCTATATCCTAACACAGGGTCACAGGGGTCTGCTGGAGCCAATCCCAGCCAACACAGGGTGCAAGGCAGGAAACAAATCCCGGGCAGGGCGCCAGCCCACCGCAGGCTTACTATCTCCCACATCCCAAATATGTTCATGTTAAGTAAACCATAAATTTAAAAATGGACAGCATTAGTGAATGTAGATACTGTATATGCTCTGTGATAGACTGGCTTCCCACCCAGGACTGTGTCTAATGATGCTGATATCATCTCTCAAATAGAATATGCAGGATTATCAAATGACAGATGGTTGCATTATTATTTAAGAAGCAAAATGGTGTTGCAGTGGTTAAGGTTTCTGAACCACAGCTCCAGACAGGGCTTGTTATCAGGCTAGTCTAGTCTGTATTCAGATTTCATATTCTCCTTGTCTGATTATGGTTTCTGCCTCCATGTCAAAGTTAGGCCTGTTTGATGAGTACAAAACCTCACGTGAGGGTTGTGTATACTGACATTCCACCCAGAGATGGTTCCTGTCTTGTGGTTATAGCATTGACTGCAACCTCCAGAGCCTCACAATCCTAAAATGCAATAAATGGGAATCAGCAAAAAGATGTTTGGGCCAAGGCGGGGTGAGTATTTTGTCTGATGGTTAAGGTTTGTGGATGGTGAGGAGAACTGACCCTACAGTGACCAGTAATAAAATAAACCTGGATCGAAAAATTGTTTTCAACCGGCACTGCAGTCTCTAAGCGTTCCCTGGGTCTCACTTTCATTGTCAGCACACATAATGGGCGAGAGAAACAGCAGGTGGGCCTACTACAAAAAGTCTCTGCAAAGGTGTAAAGCAAATGTCATTTTTAGATTGTGTAGTGGTTTGAGGCGAGCACAGCAAAGATCGAATCCTGGAAGACCTGACAAAGAAGACTTGTATGTGGAAAATTGTGAACAGTGTAAAGCCTTCTCCATATGCAGTTGGAGTCAAACACAGTACCAGCAGCAGAACATCAGATGGTGTTTCTTGTGGACCACTAATAGTGTCAGAAGCCAAACTAATCTGACATCAGACTGCTGACATGGGGGCTGATGCCAGGCTAACACGCTCACTAGGATGAAGGAATTCAGGATTAACAAAGCTGAAGCCTCGGAAGTCATCTTGGTCAAGGGAGGCCAGGACCAGGCGGTCAGGTGGAGTCAGCACAGGAGCAGCACGTGTGAAGAATTTGTCAAAGTTCTCTCCATTACGTCCTCCCTGGAGGCGCAGATGTGAGAAAGAAAGTAAGTGAGTTATGGTCATTTGTTAGCAGGCTGGTACTGTAAATTCTAACACAAAGGGGCACAGCTATGGCATGCTATGCACAGGAAACACAGAAACCTGGAACTTACCATGGGTACTAGGGCCATGAGTAGGAGCATTTATTGTATTTTGTGAAGTTATTCATCTAGACTATCAGATTAGTAGCAACTGGCCTGCTCCAAAACATGGGCACAATAAGTAGGAGTAACATGGTGCTTTCCTAGGTCTGTACTACTTGGGGTGCTGCTGAGAAGGGCCACCAGCATATCTCAATTTTGAGTACTTCACTGCTGAGAATTTGAGAAGAACCCAAGAAATGCTGAGTTGTAGGGTTAATGGAAATCACCAAAATGCCAATTATTGTTTGATTCAGAAACAGAAAGTTTCCTGCCCCTAAAAAATTTGAATCACATTGCAATTTCCATGCATTCCTTCATGGCTCTATAGCAGGACTATTATATACCCATATAAAGAATGTGCTTACAGGTCTGGGCCTGAATGGAGGTTGAATTTCTAGTTTTTCCAGTCTTTCCCAATCAATCCTTCGGAAGAAGGCATGATCTCGGATATCCCTCTCACCGTCAAAGCCGGAGCCAAGCCGCTTTGCAGGATGTTTTGTCAGGAACTGCAGAAGAGAATATGGCAGGTCTATTAGTGTGCCTATAAGGAGCACAGGGGCTGCTAGCCCTAACCCCATGGAGGCCTAGCGTACACACCCCCTTGCAGATTGCAACTGCTTCCTTTGACAAAGACTTGGGGTATGAGACGTTGTGCTCCATGATTGACTGGAATAGTTCATCCTCATCCTCACCATCAAATGGGGGCTGCGTGAGAAAAGAAAAGCAAGTAAACGTCCAAGAATAAACAGCAGAGTGAAAGAAGACAGGGATGAAATACTATGGATAAGATAACTGTCATTGGAAGAGTACCAAAGTGGATATGAAAGGGTATGGGAGAAGTTACAAGAGAAACCTGGAGGGAGGAGGAGATAGAGGGGACAGGGGACCAGAGAGAAGGAAGGGGACGAAAAAGTGGAAGCAATAATTGTACTTGTAGGTAGCGGCCAAAAAGTAAGAACCACTCAAGTAAATGAAGGGGACACGGACATTACAGGAGCTTCTTTCAAACAGATGTGCTTCCCAAGTTTATGAAGGAATTCAACTTACATTCTAGTATGTCCTGGAACTTATCTATATATATATAAAAGGCAAAGCTCTCACTGACTCCTCACTGAATTTACCCACTTTCCATATTGGTGGGAAGCTGAAATTTCACGTGCTCATTCCTTGCAGTGTACTTACAAAGGTTAGGTATGTTTCATGTCCTATTGCAACACCCAAGGGGGGGAAACAGGTGTATCTCCTAAACTGTATATATAGATAGGGGAAACCCCTCCTCACTATTTCTGCAACTTCCAATATACGTAGGAAGCCCAAATTTCCCACGCTCATCCTTTACACTGTACTTACAAATGTTAAGTATGTTTCATTTTACGCCGTGCCCCGTAACGAACTTTCAAAAATAACATCTTCTTTTTGGCGGTTCTCACCATTATGCTGTAAGGAACTTTTGGAACTGACCTCTCCTTTTGGCGGTTTCATTCCTTATTTCCGTTAAGAGACGATTTATTTCATGGCAGAGATGCACAAGGGCCACCCTTCCTTTTTCCGCACCTACCACGTGGTTGGCTCCCTACCTACATACATTAACGACATCCCGCGCTCATGTGCCTCCTCACTCGCTTCCTTACTTTCCTCAGCTGTCCGTTGTGCTCACTGCTCCCTTCTTCTTTACTCCACCACTTCAAGCCTGTTATTGTTGGCCTTGCTTCACGTCTTCCTGCTGGTGACTCCTGCCTTTTCATTTAGTTTCTTCACACTCTTAATCCTCCGGGCAGGCCTCTGCAGACTCTACTTTTGAAGGTCAGAGCACCAATTATATTACTACAAAACTTACAACCACCAAAACTTTGTAACAGCACCAGGCTTCAGATCAAATCTCTGCACAAGAACCTCATTGAGGCCACTGTCTTCACTGGAAATGGCTCAGGGGAGACTGGATTTACTCCTCGCATCCCTCTCATACCAACTGACCTCCCATTCCAACTTCCAGTAAGGGTCTGCTTGGCTATGACCATAAATAAGTCACAGGGCCAGACTCTAAAACAGGTTGCCATTGACCTGACACAAGATTGCTTCTCACATGGCCGACTGTACGTTAACATGCTCAAGAGTGAGCTCAGCAGACCAGCAGCTTGGTCATTTTACAGCCTGAGGGCAGAACTGCAAACGTCGTTTACAAAGAGATCCTTACATCCTAAAAATGTGCATTTCTCATACACAACATTTACAATCATAAATGAAACTCATCAAATTCACTCTCAATACTTAAATAAGCCTACGACAATTACATTGACAATCATGTTACGTTATTTTTAAAATGTTTCCTTTTCTTTTTCATAACTTCTTTAACACACTACTTCTCTGCTGCGAAGCGCGAGTATTTTGCTAGTACTGTATAAAAGTATGATGTTATCAACTTGCTTAATTCTATTGAATGACAAGGGTAACTGAATTCTATCCCAACAGCAACGTGTGCATGGAGATTGTTCATCACAGAGCAAATTTTGAATCACTAATTAACGTAACAAATATCTCGGAGATGCAGGAGGAAAACGTGTTGTACTTGGAGGACATTCCACAGGCATGAGGATAACATGCAAGCTCCATACAGAGGGCAACGGTTGTGACATTTGAATCTTTGATGTTGGATCCGTGAAAAATTTTTTACCACTACACTGCACTTTACCTTTGAAAAGAATCGTGGCTGGTGTGCGGGAGACGAGAGAGAGGAGAGGTTATTGTGTAGGACGACTTTCACTCTAACTAACGGAATCCCTGCTATCTGTTGGCTCACTGGAATCTTTTTCTTTTTTTGCGACTTTAACAAGGAGCCTATCCAATGACAGTTGCTTTTGCCTGAAGAGTCACTACACTTGGACACAAAATAAAAATAAATACTTTACGCACTATAAGGTTTCTAAACTCTTTTGGGATCCTCCCCCCCAACAGGACGACATGCAGAAGAGCATCCCGAAGCAACCGCATGCTCCCAGCGCTGTAGCAGTTCGCCGTAAAAGCGAATCTGTAAAGATCACGGACATGCTATTACTGCCTGCTGCCGATGGGTGATACAAAGAACGTTATAAATGCAAGGGCACAGTATTAGAACATTAGGACACTTGAGACGAGAACAGGCCATTCAGCCCAACAAAGCTCGCCAGTCCTATCCACTTATTTCTTCCAAAAAAAAGTTGAGTTTTGAAAGTCCCTAAAGTCTTACTGTCCACCATACTTCTTGGTCGCTTATTCCAAGTGTCTGTCGTTCTTTGTGTAAAGAAAAACTTCCTAATGTTTGTGAGAAATTTACCTTTAACAAGTTTCCAACTGAGTCCCCGTGTTCTTGATGAACTCATTTTAAAGTCATCGTCTCGATCCACTGGACTGATTCCCTTCATAATTTTAAACACTTCAATCATATCACCTCTTAATCTTCTTTTGCTTAAACTGTAAAGGCTCAGCTCTTTTAATCTTTCCTCATAATTCAACCCCTGTAGCCCTGGAATCAGCCTCGTCGCTCTTCTCTGCAATTTTTCTTGTGCTGTTGTGTCCTTTTTGTAGCTTGGAGACCAAAACTGCACATAGGACTCCAGATGAGGCCTCACCAGTGTGTTATAAAGACTTGAGAAGAATCTCCTGTGACTTGTACAGTAATCCCTCCTCCATCGCGGGGGTTGCGTTCCAGAGCCACCCGCGACATAAGAAAATCCGCGAAGTAGAAACCATATGTTTATATGGTTATTTTTATATTGTCATGCTTGGGTCACAGATTTGCGCAGAAACACAGGAGGTTGTAGAGAGACAGGAACGTTATTCAAACACTGCAAACAAACATTTGTCTCTTTTTCAAAAGTTTAAACTGTGCTCCATGACAAGACAGAGATGACAGTTCCGTCTCACAATTAAAAGAATGCAAACATATCTTTCTCTTCAAAGGAGTGCATGTCAGGAGCAGATGTCAGAGAGATAGAGAAAAGCAAACAAATCAATAGGGCTGTTTGGCTTTTAAGTATGCGAAGCACCGCAGCACAAAGCTGTTGAAGGCGGCAGCTCACACCCCCTCCGTCAGGAGCAGGGAGAGAGAGAGAGAGAGAGAGAGAGACAGAGAAAAACAAACAATCAAAAATCAATACGTGCCCTTCGAGCTTTTAAGTATGCGAAGCACCGTGCAGCATGTCGCTTCAGGAAGCAGCTGCACAAAAGATAGCAACGTGAAGATAATCTTTCAGCATTTTTAGACGAGCGTCCGTATCGTCTAGGTGTGCAAACAGCCCCCCTGCTCAATCCCCCTACGTCAGGATCAGAGAAAGTCAGCGCAAGAGAGAGAGAAAAGTAAGTTGGGTAGCTTCTCAGCCATCTGCCAATAGCGTCCCTTGTATGAAATCAACTGGGCAAACCAACTGAGGAAGCATGTACCAGAAATTAAAAGACCTATTGTCTGCAGAAATCCGCGAACCAGCAAAAAATCCGCGATATATATTTAAATATGCTTACATATAAAATCCGCGATGGAGTGAAGCCGCGAAGCGCGATATAGCGAGGAATTACTGTACTCCACACATCAAGGCGCTATATAACCTGACATTCTGTTAGCCTTCTTAATGGCTTCTGAACTCTGTCTGGAGTCGATAGCTTAGAGTCCACTACGACTCCTAAATCCTTCTCATAAGGTGGACTCTTGATTTTCCGACCGCCCATTGTGTATTCAAACCTAACCATTTTACTTCCTATGTGTAATTCTTTACATTTACTAACATTAAAGTTTATCTGCCACAAATCTGCCCAAGCCTGTCTGCTATCCAAGTCCTTTTGTAATGATATAACGGATTCCAAATTATCTGATAATCCACCTATCTTGGTATTACTTGGCCAATAACCTGGCCCCGACCATGCTTGATTGCTGTGTCTGTGTATAGGAGAGCGGCAGATCCCGCTACAATAAATAACCGTGCTGTTCCTGTTTCACGCTGAATAAAGCTGGTTTTGCTAAAGTAATGAGACTCAGCTTCATATTTTGGGGTGCAAGACAGGGACTCACATGTTATAACACACACATGTGGTCACCATGCTATAGTAAACAGTATATGCTCGTATGGATGTTGACTATATGAGTGAGGCACACCGACTGAGACCGAGCATGGGAAACGATTACCCACAATCCTGCAGTGAGAGAGAAGGACCATCAGCTCAGTTGTGATCACGCGATGCTCGGCAGACAAAGCGTATATGTATGTAAGCGAGACTACTTGTATTGCAAGACCTCGCTCGTTTATCAAGTTAAAATTTATTTAAAATTTTAGCTCGTCTTGCAAAACATTTGCAAACTACCAAGAGACCATGAAACCCAAATAGCTAACCTGATTTTTCATGGAACCAAATAGTGCATGACTCTTAATCCCAAGGCCCATAAAATGTTCTCCCGTTCAATAACATTCAGGACAGTTTCCACAAGCAAACAGAATTTGAAGATGTCATCTACAACAAGCTGCCAGTCCCTACCTTCCCCTTGTTATTCTGCAGAATTCATGAATGGGTGCCAATAAACACAATGTCTGCTGTATAAAATAAACTCTCTAAGGATCACTGCCATGTCTTTCCTGGAAAACCAACTCCTTTAAGTCCTTTCTTCCATAAACAAATCCAGAGGTAAGCACCTTTTCCTCATTTAAGCACCAGACATTAAACAAAATAGGATCTTATACAGCTAACGGGTCTTTTGATGGACCAAAGCATTCAGGTTAACTTTTAAGATGAATGTAATACCAGCAACACAGATATGCTGCTGACCAAGCTGTATGACCTGACACATGTATTCTAATGGAATAACCAAAGTAATCAAACTTTTCTAATCTTAAAAAATTAAAATCAGACACTTCTGATAAGGACAAAAACAGTGAGACTTCAGTCATTGGGGTCAGACAAGTAAATGGCAAATGCTGAAGGCAAATAAGAGGTGGTCAGGTACTCGTAATGACAAAACACAGTGCTTCACATCAACTTGTTGTAGACTGGTTTTTCAGCACACTATTACATGTAATTAATGCTGGAGGCACAGACGTTGATGAGGCAAGAAAGAAAAAGTGATCAAACAAGGACAAATCATACTGCCAACCTCATGTTTTTTTTGTCATGATTTCGGAATTTTGTGGCGAGACGAACTGCACTGTAATAATTGCTAGCTTGATATTTCTTCTTCTTACATGTATAAGACACTTAGTCTTCATGAAAGCATTGTCAATGTCAGTAAATATCTTGTGAAAAATTGAGTGTGTGAACAGAATGAAGCTGAGATAAATGAGAAACTCTGGGAGAGAAACCTAATGGGCTGGAAAGGAAGAGAGGAGAGATAAAAAGGACAACAGGCAAGTTGGGTTAGCAGTGGCACAGAAAGAACACCAGCAAGATGAGGAAATACCCACCTGTCCAGCCAGCATTTCGTAAAGAAGAACTCCAAAAGACCACCAGTCAACAGGCTTCCCATAAGGTTGATAGGCGATAATCTGTGGGTGTGCACAAAAACTAATTAATGCAAATCCATCACCTAGAGAGCTCAGTGTAAAGACTGCTTAGAGACAACTACTGAAAAGAGGAGTCTGCACTGAAACCACTACTGAACTGGTGATGGCAATCAAAAACAAGGGAGTAACAGGAATCCCATAATCCAGTCAAAGATAGATTCTAATTAACCAAGTTATAGCTACCTGTCTTTGAGCTGTTCAACGTCATCTGCAGGAGAAAAGAGCACGAAACTACTCAGCATTTGAGACTGCTACTGAATGTATGTTCTGCCTTTATCTATCTATCTATCTATCTATCTATCTATCTATCTATCTATCTATCTATCTATCTATCTATCTATCTATCTATCTATCTATCTATCTATCTATCTATCTATCTATCTATCTATCTATCATATAGTGCCTTTCATATCTATCTATCTATCTATCTATCTATCTATCTATCTATCTATCTATCTATCTATCTATCTATCTATCTATCTATCTATCATATAGTGCCTTTCATATCTATCTATCTGTCTATCTATCTTTTATATAGTGCCTTTCCTATCTATCTATCTATCTATCTATCTATCTATCTATCTATCTATCTATCTATCTATCTATCTATCTATCTATCTATCTATCTATCTATCTATCTATCTATCTATCTATCTATCTATGTATTATATAGTGCCATATCTATCTATCTATCTATCTATCTATCTATCTATCTATCTATCTATCTATCTATCTATCTATCTATCTATCTATCTATCTATCTATCTATCTATCTATCTATCTATCTATCTATCTAGGCGAGTGGCTGGGGGCTACGCCTCCTCCGGACCACAAGAGAGCAGCTGCCCTGGTTGGTATGGGGACCACGGGAACAAAGCATGGAAGCTCAACCCTATAGGGGCCCGTGGTCACCGCCACAGGGCGCCCAGAACGTCAGCACTTCCGCCACACCCGGAGGTGCTGGCAGAAGGAAAACCAAGGACACCTGGAGTGCTTCCGGGTGCTCAGCCAGTACTTCCGCCACACCAGGAAGTGCTGGTGGAAGTTCATCAAGGGGCACCTGGAGCATATCCGGGGCAACATAAAAGGTGCCGCCTCCCTCCATTCGTCAGCTGGAGTCGGGTGGAAGAGGACAGAGCTCAGAGGAGAGGAGTGGAGGCAGTGAAGAGAGAGGCATTGAAACAGGCCCAGACTTGAGGGTGTGTGGTGCAGGGATACTGGGTTGTGTGCGGTAACTGTAAATATTTTACATATGGCGAATAAATGTATGTTGGTGACTAAACCATCGGTGTCCGGGCTGGTAGCCACACTATCTATCTATCTATCTATCTATCTATCTATCTATCTATCTATCTATCTATCTATCTATCTATCTATCTATCTATCTATCTATCTATCTATTATTTAGTGCCTTTAATATCTATCTATCTATCTATTATATAGTGGCTTTCATATCTATCCATCTATCTATTATATAGTGGCTTTCATATCTATCCATCTATCTATTATATAATGCCTTTAATATCTATCTATCTATCTATCTATCTATCTATCTATCTATCTATCTATCTATCTATCTATCTATCTATCTATCTATCTATCTATCTATCTATCTATCTATCTATGACATACAAATAGAAATAACTCATTGGACCTTTTGATTTCTATCAATAAACACTGCTCTGCTGAAAAAGAAGAAAAAAGCCAGTAACTCCATCATGCTGGAATTGTAATATTTTATGCACTTGACATTTCTGTGCTAGGATGCTTCATACTGTATATTTACTTATTTTTTGGTTGTTTTCTTTGTTTCCTCTCTAGGTGCAATGAATGACAGAACAATTCAAATCATACAAAATGCTAAGCTATCCTTAACACCCAAGGAAAAGCAGAGTAAGATAATTTGAGTAAAGCGCAGGACCTAATGAGAAAGCAGAACATTTCCTTATGGTCAAAAGCCACCTTGTTCACTTGATGTGCTCAGTAGTGAAGAGATAGCTACGGTAGTCATTACCTCCCCATTCTCTCTAATATCTTACTAACTAATTTTTGTTAACTTCATTTCCCAATGTTTCTGCAGTTTCTTCCTTTACTTTTTCTGCCTAGTACTGAATCATCATCAAGCCTCTGCCATGCACATACAATCTCTGTCATCATTGCTTACACTATATGAATAGATGAGACATCAGTGAACATCTGACACTGGCCATTTAGATATTCCAAAGCCTAAAAAACACTGAAAGCAATTTGGGACAAAACAATCTTTGGTACTCTCTGCCTGAGTCTATCGTAACAAGAATAACATTTTCCCTCTGGCCTTTTAAAACTCATTTCTTGCATTTAACACTTTGAAACTGTATTTCTGTACTTCACCACAATCATACTCTTAAGTATTCTGCTATTTCCTAGCTGAGACTATACACCAACAAATGTATGCTCATTGATTTGACATTTTTATTTAACTAAATTGAGCACAGAGGACTCTACAGGTCCTCACAGGTGGCACAGTGGTAGCGCTGCTGCTCTGCAGTAAGGAGATTGTCGGTTCGCTTCCTGGGTCCTCCCTGTGTGGAGAGTGCTTTGAGTAGTGAGAAAAGCACTATATAAATGTAAAGAATTATTATTACCAAATATAGGTAACACTACAGCTTCCACCATTTTTGTTCAAAGTGGGATTTCACTTAGAAATGTGGCCAGCAGGTGAGCACTGAGAAATTGTCAGTTGAGCCACGTTTGGTATTCAAATCATTCAAAAGCAAACAATGAGAAAGGCAAATGAAAATCATGAAATGGTATTAGTAAAAACTTTCAAGTTACAAGAAAACTCAAAAAAGGATTTAAAAAAACTAATTAGATGGTTGAAGCTATATCACTGCCATAGATAACTGCCTCTAATATTACATTGTATTTGCTAGTCGCGCCTTTTAAAAAGTAAGTCGAACCCGTTTCCAGTGAGAGTTGGACTCCGCCAGGGCTGCCCTTTGTCACCGATTCTGTTCATAACTTTTATGGACAGAATTTCTAGGCGCAGCCAGAGCGTTGAGGGGGTCCGGTTTGGTGGGCTCAGGATTGGGTCACTGCTTTTTGCAGATGATGTTGTCCTGTTTGCTTCATCAGGCCGTGATCTTCAGCTCTCTCTGGATCGGTTCGCAGCTGAGTGTGAAGCAGCTGGGATGAGAATCAGCACCTCCAAATCCGAGACCATGGTCCTCAGCCGGAAAAGGGTGGAGTGCCCTCTCAGGGTTGGTAGCGAGATCCTGCCTCAAGTGGAGGAGTTCAAGTATCTCGGGATCTTGTTCACGAGTGAGGGAAGAATGGAGCGTGAGATCGACAGGCGGATCGGTGCGGCATCCGCAGTAATGCGGGCGCTGCATCGGTCTGTCGTGGTGAAAAAGGAGCTGAGTTGCAAGGCGAAGCTCTCAATTTACCAGTCGATCTATGTTCCTACCCTCACCTATGGTCATGAACTATGGGTAGTGACCGAAAGAACGAGATCGCGAATACAAGCGGCTGAAATGAGTTTCCTCCGCAGGGTGTCTGGGCTTTCCCTTAAAGATAGGGTGAGAAGCTCAGTCATCCGGGAGGGGCTCAGAGTAGAGCCGCTGCTCCTCCGCATCGAGAGGAGTCAGATGAGGTGGCTTGGGCATCTGATCAGGATGCCTCCTGGACGCCTCCCTGGTGAGGTGTTCCGGGCACGTCCAACCGGGATGAGGCCCCAGGGAAGACCCAGGACACGTTGGAGGGACTATGTCTCTCGACTGGCCTGGGAACGCCTTGGGATTCTCCCGGAAGAGCTAGAAGAAGTGGCCGGGGAGAGGGAAGTCTGGGCATCTCTGCTCAAGCTGCTGCCCCCGCGACCCGACCTCGGATAAGCGGGAGACAATGGATGGATGGATGGATGTTTTAAAATAATACATGTTATCATAGTTCACTTCCTTATGAAGAACAATCTGGGAACATGGAGAAATGAAAAGAAACTCCAAACGCTCCAAAGTATGTTCTTCTTTCTTCTCAGGAGGGAACTGGAAGTGTCAAAAAAAAGGTTAGGCCACAGAAAGGAAGTTCAGGGACTCTGAGTGTTCACTGAGGTCATGAAGAGAGGTTTATTTTTTAATTATGCAGATGTGTTGACATTAAGTTATTTAACCTTTGTTGTCAGTTTGTATTCTTTTTTGTATATAAATCAATCAATTTTAGGTTACTGTATTTTATTATTAGAAATGATTAAAAATATTTAAAGACGAATTTGTATTTACTGAATAGAGTTTAGTCTTCATTTCTTCTTTGAATTTTCCGTTACAAGAAGTCACTTGTAGAAGGGACTAGTCGTTTGTACTTTTAGAAAAGTATGACATTTTTGACTCCCAAATGTGAGAGAGCAGTGATTCACAATAATTCATAAACATCATCAGGTGACTGGGATGTAATTACTGTTGCTCCGCAAAAGTAAATGTGACTGGAGACATGGGGGAAGGATTATTTTTTGGGTAAGACATATGACATACCCATAGCACTTCAGGAATTACTCAATGTATCATCTTACTGTATTGTAACTTACAAACGTTCTTTTAAGTTTGTAAAACATACTACAGGTATTCTATAGTTTAGTTTGCTTTATATACCTATGATGAATGGCAGTTTCCTGTCTCTTGTTTGCTTGTTCTTGCACCTTTTCTGAAATCCACCAGGAACCTTATTGTCCTCCTCCCCTTTTTTCTACTTTGTTTTCCTCCTTTCAGTTTACCTTACTCTCTTCAGTCTATTTAATGTTCCACCATTCTTTTAAACTCTCCTTTAATTTCCTTACTATCTTAGTCTTACTTCTATCCATCCATCCATCCAGTTTCCAACCCGCTGAATCCAAACACGGGTCACGGATGTCTGCTGGAGCCAATCCTAGTCTTACTTTTTATTCCTAAATCGTCTTTCCCTGTTGTAAATCATTTTCAGTCAGCCCATAAACAGTCTGAGTGAAATTTTGTAGTGTGTGTGATTGACTCGCGAAGGTATATATATAGTATATATTTTTTCTTCATCTTTTCTTAGAGGGTTGCAGGATTACAGAGGAGCCTACAGGCGTGTACAGCATTTCCAGTTTTTGATTTTAAAAGTGCTCTATGGCTGTCCTCTACCAAACTCTCCAGAAATGATCTAAAGCTAGCTAGCCAGTCTTTCAACTTTTGGTCCTAAGCAATGCTTGATATGCTCACCTGTTTGTCATGACATTCATGTAATCAGAGCTTCAATCACACACTGTTTAATTAGCACATACTGTAAGTTCCTCCTCAGCCTTGATGTGAACTTCTATTCCAATTATGTGTGTCTTGTACTCTCCTGTGTCATGCATTTGTTACGGTAATGACCTTCCTGTTAATTTATCAACGACCATTTGTCTTGTTCAATAAATTCTACCTATTTGTGTAATGCATTTTAAGCTCATCTTTGTGCACCTTTCCCCAAAGATGACTGTAGAACAATTGCCTGGCTCAGTCTCTTCCTTATGTAGGGTCTTTATCTCTTCATTCCCCCACCACCTCTCATTTCTCTCAGCATGCAGTGTACCACAAGACTCTTTTTGATAGTTACCTCTGGAGCAATATAATCAGGGGTGCCACAAAATGTTCTTGTTGACACGCCTTCAAAGACACCTTCCTTGCACATGCCAAAATCTGTAATCTTAATATGTCCATCTGCATCTAGCATCACATTATCCAACTTCAGATCTCTGTACAGAAGGAAAGAGGAATCCAGTGTGAAATGGGGACAGAAATAAGATGCTTGATACAAGACTCAACATGCTATCACATCTACCTCGTTCAGGGGCAACTGGGCGACAGATAACTCGGCGAAAAACAACTGGGTGACAGACAACTCGGCGAAAAGACAACAAGGCAAAAAGACAAACTCGGTGACAGACAACTCGGCGAAAAGACAACTCGGCAAAAAGACAACTCGGAGACAGACAACTCGATGAAAAGACAACTCGGCAAAAAGACAACTCGACGACTGACAACTTGGTGAAAAGACAACTCGACGACTGACAACTTGGTGAAAACACAACTCGGCGAAAAGACAACTTGGCGACATCCTTTACTAGTTAGGTAATAGTTAGGTTCAAAGAGATTTTTTAATGATATTTAAATGACAACGTAGGGTGCCGGAAAATCGACAGAATCACCTGCTTTATGAGAGTCCCAATACGTTGAGAGTAACAATATTCCTTATGCCGTACTCGCAGGTCACTTTTTGTATTCTAAACAACGTTATCATACGATTACAATCAATATAATTTATATAAAGGATTAGCAATTTTGGTTGCAGAAGATAATGTTAGACATAGTTTGTTCCATCTGCAGAATAAAGTTCGTTTGTCAATTATATAAATTTATTTTCAACATTTTAAATCACGTTGTCATTTGAATATAATTAAAAAAATCTCTTTGAACCTAACTATTACTTAACTGGTAAAGGATGTCGCCAAGTTGTATTTTTCCAAGTTATTTCTTTGCCGAATTGTCTTTCGCTGAGTTGTCTTTTCGCCCAGTTGCCACCGAACCCATTTACCTCACCTAAGGATTTCTTTCAGTCTGCTTTATGCGACCTCGATTGTATCACATGGTGTGTACAGGTACCCTCTTGAGTAAAATGATGCCTGTCCAGCAGTCCTTAGTGGTCCATACTGTATAATAAAGTCTTTTAAATTTACTTCAGTGTTTTCCTATGGAGTGTCCAGCTGTCCTATGCAGGTATCATGACAGCTGCAGTTTATCAAAGTGGTATACCGATGTCTATCCAGACACTCTATGTGGTACATACCATAAATTCTACACAGTTCATCAAATATGTATCTTGTGGGCTGTCCAGCAGATCTCAGTATTATTACATGGCCTGCTGAACCATTTTGTTTCATGCAGTCCATTCTGTTTAGCTCTGTGATATCTTTAGACTTCAGTGGTATCATGTAGTCTGTACAGATACCCATGGTATGTTCATGAGGTTCATTCGGCAGTCCTCCACTTTATGTATAATGAAGGACATTCAGATTACCTCAATGGCATCCTGAGGTCTCTTTAGCTGTCCAAAGTTTATCGAAGGGTAAGCATATGAATTGAATTCAGTAGCATCATATGGCCTCTCATGCCAAGCCCAGCAGTATTATACGGTTTGTCCTATCCAGTTTACCTCATTGGTATCATGAGGTTTGCCCAGCTCTCCACAGCGTCAACATGAGGTCTAGGTCTAGTTGACCATAGTGGAAAACCAAAACCTGCATATCAAGTTCTCTGCTTCTACAGTTTCGACTGATTCAAAGCGGTGAGCTCTGCAGAATCACACAAGCTGGCCTACGAATTCTGTATCATTTGACCTTATGCTCAAGTGCCCATTTAAATTTGATAAGTTCTGACAAGCTGAACAGCATAGACAAGTCTGCTCCACTGACTTATTAAGATGATGGAGTCATTTCTTTTATTAAAACCTTCAGTGCAACCACAACTTATATATATATATGATGGCAGCTCATTTATACAGACCTGTAAATAACTCCTTTGTTGTGCAGGAAGAACAACCCAATGGCAATTTCTGCAGCATAGAACCTGAAACATGAAGAAAAAAAACATTATTTGATTTGCTTGAAGCATTGCTGACCAGGGTCTAACAATGTAGAGTATGTCGATTATGAATTCAAGAAATTCCTAAAGGCTTTTCCACTACTTTCGTTATAATATGTGCTGGTGCTCTTATTATGCATCCATTTTCTAACCCACTTATACAGATTAGGGCTATATGCATTAGTATTATTACCATGTAAGTCATAATAATTTCCCTTATAAGTGACCATAATTTAACAAACACCACAACTCTAAACTGTATAAATGGGTTAGAAAATGGGTAGATAATTTGGTAAAGGCAGAGACTGAAAACCTTGCATTAGAATAATGAATAAACTGAAAAACACTCATTAGAAGTGAAGAGCTCATTCTCCTTATAAGCAGCTAATGACATAATTAGGCAGGTATGATGGCTTTAGAGTGGAAAACACTACAAGTAGCAAAAGAAAATTACGGTATGAATCTGTAAATTGAGGAGCCCTGAATCAAAGAGCTAGAGGGAAGAGGATACAGTAGATACAGAAATGAAAGGGAATTGGTGGAATTACTTCTCAATCTCACAATAAATATGGTTTGCCAGGGGCTTGCATGTGAATAATTCCATTATTACTGGTTGGCAGTGTGGCATACTTGTTAATAAACCACACACTGCAGAATAAAGTAGCATACTTTATTCCTTGAAGTTACCTAATCTAGTTATTCTCTAATTGTAAAAAAATGTATATGTGTGTATATATATATATATATATATATATATATATATATATATATATATGTTACGGCCATTTCGCATTTTGGCCACGAGGTGTGGCCAAAGTCCGAAATACTAGAAATGACCGGCATATATGCTACTTTGGCCAGCCATTTCGCGAAATGGCGAGAACTACCTGGTCAAAATCCGATGTGCTGATGTAAGACTGTCCGCTCAAGGTGCGAAGATGCTTAAAAATTTTCAGATGCAGATTCAGAAGTGAGTTTTCCATTCTGCACAAGAAACTGCTCAAGGCGGGTCTTGTTCAGCAAAGCGGACGCCACTTGAGACGGCCTTCCCCTCGCCCAAATACTAACCTTAAGGTCAATAAAATAGGTCCCTGATGTTAAGTCACTATTTTATTGCTAAAATGATAACAGAAATGTGAAATCTATTTATATACCTGATCTTAATTATTGTGAAACAACCAAGTGGTGTCCGCTTTCTGAACATGAGCCGCCAAGACTACACTCAACGCAATTGCACTACTAAGTGCGCAATAAATCGCTGCTCATGCCTTTTTCCTTCCGACTTTGGCAGATCGCCCCATGCCATTTCGCAAACTGGCTGGCCAAATCCCGAAATCGAGGAAAAGATCGGACAATGGCCGGTCAATTTACAGCGACATTGGCCATTTCCCGATTTGGCCGGACATTTCCCGCTTTGGCCAATTTTGGGTTTTGGCCGTAACATATATATATATATATATATATATATATATATATATATATATATATATATACTGTGTATATTGTAAGAAGAGCAGTATATAGCGCCCGACCCGACACAGATTCACACGGAGGCACGTGTAAAATAAAATAAACTATTTATTTTTCTTCAGCTGGAGGGCACGTCTTCCCCGTAATCCCTCCAGCCACAACACAGTCCCAAGCACAGTTTACAAATTCACACCAAGCACTTTCTTCCTCTTGGCACCACCACTCCTCCTCCTCAGCAAGTTTTGTCCTCCTCCCACCCGACTCTGGCCACTGATTGGTGGTCGCTGGCTGCTTTTACGGTTCACCCGGAAGTGCTCCAGGTGCTTGATCACCAAGTTTCGGCTGCACTTCCGGGTGGGATGAATAGGCTGCCCATACGGGCTCAGGAGTCCCAAATACAGCACCCCCTGGTGGTGCCTGCAGGACCCAACAGGGCTGCACCCAACTCCAATTCCTATGGAGCCCTGTGGGAAAACAAGGCATCGCTCCAACCCAGGGGGGCGGCCATCTAGCGTCCAGGGTGAAGTATTGCACTGTCCAGGGCTGCTCCCCCTGGATATAGTGTGCAGGGGCGTCCCGAACGGGCATGAACCTTGGCCGCCTGCCACAATATATATACAGTATATGTATACACAGTGGTATGAAAAATAATGACTTCCTGATTTCTTTCATTATTACAATTTTTTGACAGTATATTTTTGGGTTTCTAACCAAAATTTAACATTAGATTGCCTAAGTGAGCAAATAATACTTTATCTCATTACCATTTATGATGAACAAGGGTATCCAGCAAGAATTGGCACTATGTAAAAAAGTAACTATCCCTTTACACTTAATTACTTGTTGAAGCACATTATAATCATCAGTCAGTCAGTCATTTTCACATCACTTTTGAGAAATGTTATATTAGATATTTTTTGTAAATCTTCAAAAGCATTGGTTAGGTTTCCAAACTTGTACTGCCTATATCAGGTCCTGTCACAGTATTTCTACTAGGTTTAGTTCCAGACTTTGACCAGGCCAGTCCAGTACATTAAGTTTGCTCCTTTTGAATCATTATGAAGTGGACTTGCTTTTGAGTTTTGGATCATTGACTTGCATGACCCCACTATGCTCACAAATGGGTAACTAGATATTCTCCTTGAAAACTTTCCGATTCTTAGCAGAACTCATGGTCTTTAAATTATGGCTTCTGGACTTGAGGCACACCATCACATTACCACCAACTCTGACAGATGAAATGATGATCTTACTATTGCATGGTGTATTGGCTTTACACTGGACATAACAGACGCATCAGTCCATAAAACATTTTATCAATAGGCGTGTGGATTTGGATTATCCAGGTGCTTCAGGACAAATGACAGATAAGTATTTATGTTCTTCTTGCTTAGCGGTGGTTTCTGTCTTGTTACTCTCCAATGAAAACCATTGTTTCCGAGTTTCATTTTGATTGTGCTGTCATGTACACTGAGTTTTGCTAAGGCAAGAGAAAAGTTTTATTCTTTGCATGATTTTGAGGTGTTTTCTGATTTCTTGGGTGATTTTATTCTGATTCTTGGAGCGTTTTTTTTACAGCCCAGCCACACCTGGAGATTTACTACTGCGCCATGTACTTTCCATTTGGAGATTATGGCTCTCACCATAGTCTGTTGTTTACCTGTATTATGCGAGTCTGCATTTAATTTTTTTTTTGATTTTATTAAAATCACATAACATTCCATACAAATAAATCAAGTTTTAAAAAAATAGGTTTGAAGCAAATCATTCCATGTTTACTTATTTATTAATTTTGTATTTCATGAATTTCATTTTTTTCTTTGCAGTTATATTTTTTCCTTAACTAGCTGTAAAGCACTTTGAAATACACTTTTATATGAAGTTACGTTATAAAAATAAATGCTGTTGAGCAGGGCTGACTGCTGTGTTCAGTCAGTTGACTCAAATTAATTCTGGTTGTATTTCTCCACATCGCACCAGTTGCTGTTGGCTATCTTTTTTATTTGGCAAGTGAAATACATTTTAAAATTTATTTATTTATTTATTATGGTTTCCCTTTACCTCTTATTATGTTTAGTTCAAGACCTAATGTTACAGGGGACATTGGGGAAGGAGTCTGGTGTTGTGCCATAGCTTACTAGTTTGTCTCTTCCATCTCCTGCAGGGAAGCTCTAGACCTGGGGCCTCATGTATAACGCCGTGCGTAGAATTCACACTAAAACATGGCGTACGGACAAAAGCGGAAATGTGCTTATGCACAAAAAAATCCAGATGCATAAATCTGTGCATATGCCAGCTTCCACATTCTTCCACTACATAAATCCCGGTCAGCGTGAAAAGTAATGCACGTGCACGCGCCTACTGTCCCGCCCCAACTCCTCCCAGAACTACGTCTCTTTGAATATGCAAATCAATATAAATAGCCCTTAAGCTCAGCCTTCTGTGAAAAGACAATGGCAAAAGCACGGGGGAAAATAGAAGAATTTCAGAGAATACCAAGTGGAGGCAAAGAAAAATGTACTATTTGTTGGTTTAAACAGTGATACAAACAACAAAAGGAAGTTGATCGAGTGACATAGCGTGTCAGAGAAACTTGAAAGCTCAAGTTCGCAAAGTCGCACAGTGCCTGAAATAAAAAAGAAGTTGTCACATATCAAAGTTGCAGTGAAAAGGCGAGTCGTAGCCCACTGTCTGAGTGTCATATGAAAGCTTATTAGGGTACAGAGAAAAAAAAAAAGACACACAGTGGGGAAAAAGCATGAAATGTCAACTTTAATCTCGAAATTTCCACTTTAATCACATAGTTTATTTTGTCATTAAAGCAGAGCAAGAGTTCCCAAACTTTTTTCGGCCGCAGACCCCTTTACCAAAAGCTTTTAAAACCGTCAACCCTCTAGTCATTTACTTTGCTTACTCAAATTAATAAATTTGTACAGTACTTGATATTAAATATTTCACTACAGTAGATATAAAACTTTTCATTTTAATCACTTGTAATTAATGATTTAAAAAGATAAAAGGACTACAGAATATGGCATTATCTTGTGCAACATTTAATATCGAAACCTGCACTAACGAAAATTAAAGCAAAAAAATACGAGCTGAGTTTTTTTACATTTTTGACATTTATGAAATAAATATGTAAATTCAAAATAAGTACAAATATTGAAATCACTTTATTAAACATAAAAATGAAGTGAAAAAATCAACATATTCAGACAGAATTAAACAAAAATAGTCCAAGCTGTACTGTCTGCATTTCTTTTTTGGTTCAGTCATATTATTATCTGAAGAAATAAAAACATTTATTAACAGACAATTTCGACAGCCCCTGTGATAAAAAAAAAATTCTTAATTAGGTACCTACTGGAATCATAGAT
Source organism: Erpetoichthys calabaricus (assembly GCF_900747795.2). NCBI lineage: Eukaryota > Metazoa > Chordata > Cladistia > Polypteriformes > Polypteridae > Erpetoichthys > Erpetoichthys calabaricus. Next base: position 93,846,793 of record NC_041409.2, on the reverse strand, counting down.
ATTTTGAAGTAACAAACAAACAGCAGTAGTAAGGGGGTCTATTTTTGCTGTCTTCCACCCCCAAATTTTTTTATTTAAACTATTGACCCCTAGAAAGTTCAAATCGACCCCATATCGACCACTTTGGGAACTCAAATCCCATCAAATTAGTTTCTCAAATCCCATCGTTTCTAAAGTAGCATGTTAAATGCTTTGTTTTGTATTTGATCTTCTATGTGCTCTGTGTGTGTGAATCACTACGTCCTTCTGGGCTTTCTTTTCATCCAACAGGACACAGAATCCATTACATTCGTAATATTACAGCTCTCTGAATAATTAAAATACTGAGATGTATACGTGATATCATTTTCATGATGACAGGAGTTAAGGCATGTTAGTAAACATGGGAAAACGGTGGCGCAGTGATTGTTCATGTCTCACACAAGATGTTTGCAGCACCATGTGCGACCTTCGATGAAATACTTTATTACAGCAGTACTGTCTCTTTCAAACTTACTAACCCCCAATTCCTGTCCTTATTTTTCTTTCTCCAAATACCCAATCACCACACAATCTATAATAGACTTTAAGCCATCTGTAAGCTTAGAACGCCGATTCTTCAAAACTTTTAAGGAACATTGAAATATCATCATAGTACATGTTTAATTATTCTATCCTTCCAGTATCGCGTCAGTCCCAGCAAGAATACAGCGCGAGGCAGGAACAATCCTTGAATGGAGCGCCAGATCCTTGCTAGCGCAGCGACACTGTGTCCTCACATGTTTAATTTATTAACAATATAGATTATTTAAATGAAGTTAAAGTTTTATCTGTATAATATAATAAACATATTTTCCTGGATTTCATCTTAAAAATTATATCATCATCATATGTAAATATGCGCTTTATAAAGTGGCTCAGGTTGTACAATATTATAACTGTATCACAAGTTTACAGTGAGATAATTGTACTTATAAGTACAAACAGTTCTACAAGGAGCACTTGATGGACTGTTTGAGTGTGTTTAGAGTTCTTGGGATGAAACTGTTTCTGAACCGCGAGGTCTGTACAGGAAAGGCTCTGAAGCGTTTGTCGTATGAGAGCAGTTCAAATAGCGAATGGCTGAGGCAGCGTGTGCTTGATGCTGTATACCGATAATTCTCTGCTGTAGATCTGTGATTCTCCACTCAGATATAGTGATATAAATACTCCGAGTGGTGCAGTGAGAGTGATATGGAAAAAGATGATCTGCTGTGGCAACCCCTAATGGGAGCAGCTGAAAGAAGAAAAAGAAGAAGAAGAAGAAGTTGCAGTGAGAGGAACAACACTAAAGCAGCTATGGCATTTGGAATACTTTGGCTATTCCCTGGACCATTATTTTGTTACAGGTTAATTACAATCAGATGCCTTAAACTAATAAACAATACAGTAATCCCTCCTCCATCGCAGGGGTTGCGTTCCAGAGCCACCCGCGAAATAAGAAAATCCGCGAAGTAGAAACCATATGTTTATATGGTTATTTTTATATTGTCATGCTTGGGTCACAGATTTGCGCAGAAACACAGGAGGTTGTAGAGAGACAGGAACGTTATTCAAACACTGCAAACAAACATTTGTCTCTTTTTCAAAAGTTTAAACTGTGCTCCATGACAAGACAGAGATGACAGTTCCGTCTTACAATTAAAAGAATGCAAACATATCTTCCTCTTCAAAGGAGTGCGCATCAGGAGCACAGAATGTCAGAAAGACAGAGGAAAGCAAACAAATCAATAGGGCTGTTTGGCTTTTAAGTATGCGAAGCACCGCGGCACAAAGCTGTTGAAGGCGGCAGCTCACACCCCCTCTGTCAGGAGCAGACAAAGAGAGAGAGAGAGAGAGAGAGAGAGATAGAGAGAGAGAGAGACAGAGACAGAGAAAAACAAACAATCAAAAATCAATACGTGCCCTTCGAGCTTTTAAGTATGCAAAGCACCGTGCAGCATGTCGCTTCAGGAAGCAGCTGCACAGAAGGTAGCAACGTGAAGATAATCTTTCAGCATTTTTAGACGAGCGTCCGTATCGTCTAGGTGTGCAAACAGCCCCCCTGCTCAATCCCCCTACGTCAGGATCAGAGAAAGTCAGCGCAAGAGAGAGATAGAGAAAAGTAAGTTGGGTTTCTTCTCAGCCATCTGCCAATAGTGTCCCTTGTATGAAATCAACTGGGCAAACCAACTGAGGAAGCATGTACCAGAAATTAAAAGACCCATTGTCCGCAGAAATCCGCGAACCAGCAAAAAATCCGCGATATATATTTAAATATGCTTACATATAAAATCCGCGATAGAGTGAAGCCGCGAAAGGCGAAGCGCGATATAGCGAGGGATCACTGTATGTAGTTTTGTGCCAGGCTGCCATGGTGGTACCCCAATTCTTTGTAAGGTTTTGTATGTTTCAGTGTATATCATAAAGCTGCGTCAGGGATGTGGATCTAAAAAAGAAAGGGAAACCACACTGGAACAGTAGCACTGCTTTGACGCTGGGTGCCAGTCTGCAAAACCGAGTGGAGAACTTGTGTACGCCAGGGTTGGAGCTACCGTGATAATGTGCGTGGCTTTATGCCAAGTTTAGGTTTTATACATTGAGATTTGATCGTGGAAACATTCGTACGTAACATTTCTGGGCATACGCACCGTTTATACATGAGGCCCCTGGACCTTAACTTATGAAGACGCCCTTGTGAATGCCATCCTTATTACCAGTCTTTATAAAGAAACAGTCAACATTAAGATGGTGAAGACAGCTGTGCTGTTGCCTGATGCACTTTTGTTTTCAAACTTATTTTCCCTTTTGCCTGACAGCAATAAATGAGGCTGCCATGGTGGTACCCCAATTCTTTGTAATGTTTTGTGTGGTCTATATACATGAAAACATGCAGTGAGATAAAATGCAATAATATAGAAAACCAGGAAGGGAAAAATATTTTTTGATGGCACTATATGTAAATAGTTGAAATATGTATCTGTACACATAAAGTGTCTCTGGATAATTTTGGCTAAATAAACATGCTGAGTAAAGTAATTTGTTTGCAGGTTATTTAGAGGCCATGCACTGAAGTAGATAGTCCTTTTTGCTGCCATAATGTTTTCCTTAATCATTCTAAGGAACTGGTCCCTGCCCTTGGCCCTGCCTGCATGCAGTGAAGAATACTAAACAAAAAAAAATAAGATGTATTACATTGTACAATATAATCCTGTTAGCTCCTTTAAATAAGTATTAGAACTCTGGACAGCGGTCAAACCTGGGAACCCAGCTTCAGGATTCAGAAAAGAAATACCTTATCCCAGGAAATGCTCCAAGCTGGGATATAAAGCTACCTCAGCTGTATTGGTTCATGGAGTGCGGAGTCAGGAGGTGAGAAGAGGCAAACAATTAAATGGCAGGAAAAAGAGAGGCCAGATTAAGAGAGTAAAAGAAAAAAGAGATGGAGAGAGTGAAAGAGAGCAAGTAGACATGTAATCCCTCTGGACAGACAGGGGTTTAAACTCTGTTTAGTAAGGCCTAGAGAGGTAAAGGACTTGTTTTCTTTTAGTTATTTTTATTCTTTGTGTTCACCCTTTTGTGAACAATGACCAAGCTAGTTAACTGGCCACAGACCAAGAGCATAAACAAGAGGGTAATGCTCCAAATTGATTAAGGTCATCAACAGACAACTTCAGGGATCTGTTCCTGGATGTTACTTTTTCTAAGTCATGTCAACTTCACTAATTCTAGAATAGTCAGTAAAACTGTAAAATTATTAGGTGACACTAAAAATGTATCTACTGAATACTGGATTGTAGAATACTTTATTGTAGAAAATATGAAAAGTGCTGCATGCTGGCAAAAGGAACATTAACTGTAATATAAAAGATGGGTGATGGTCTCGGGCAGGATAGAACCTCTGAAAAGGGCTTCAGTTGTTGCAACACATTCTTATTGTCTAGGCAATGTGAAAGACACCTTAGAAAGGAAAATAAAACATATTGTAAAAAAACTGTTGAATATAAAACAGAACGTAGGTGATGTTAATGATGTTGCATCTGCAATAATTCATACCGTTTTGGTCACCACAAGTGTAACTCTAGAAGGTGTGCAGAGGAAAGGAACCAAGAGCATCCTGGGACTAAAGGGCCTCTCCTACACATAAAGGCTAATGGAATTAAGCCTTTTTAGTCCTGAGCAGAGAAGGCTATGTGAGGTCCTAATTCAGGTGGCCAAACTTTTTGAAGGTATTATTAAATTTACCCATCAATATTCATCTAATTTAATACTGAATCATATATCGTAAATACCTGATTCGCAGCCTAAGATTGGTTCCTGTGTACTAAAATATATGAATTTGTATTTTTAGAATTTGTGGTTTATAGTGTATCTTGTATGAGACCCAAGTCAACAAAGATGCAGAAATTCATAAAATAAAGTATGAGGCTATCTTTGAATTTCTACCTCTTGAGAAATACACACCTCTGGAGATTCACCGTTGGGACCAAACCGCTTCACAAGCCAAAGCTGACATCGCAATATGTCTCCAAAATAACCTGGATGGCCTTTGACATTACTAAGAGAAGAAAATAATACCAATACTGAGCAAACTGAAATAAAGAATCAAAGAGTTATGGTGTGTGAAGTAGCAGACACTACAGGAACCAGAAAGGACTGTGCATGTTGGGTGCCAAGAATGTTTACTCCTTAAATTAAACATCATCGCATTTGATGTTTCAAAGAGGACAATGGATTCGGGGCGAGGAGAAATTTAACATGCGTTGCATAACTGAGGATGAAACTTGAATACATCACTAGGAGCCAGTTCAACAAACAGCTTAAACAATGGAAGAAGAATGATGAGTCTCCATCTCTATAGAGAGATTCAAGGTCTAAGCCAGTTCTGGCTTTGATTATTCTTGCAATTTTTTATTATGCAGAGGAAGCAGTCCACATTGATTACATACATCAAAAGGCCCACAAAGCCTAACAATGTTAAGCTTATTTGTTTTGGCATTTGTCATTGAAAAGCAGATGAGTAAAAACTGTTGACCGTACTCATTCTTCTTTAGAGCAAACCATAAAGCAAACTGAATGGGATGCAATATGAAATGACTTGAAGAGATGCCACATCCACCCAATTCTCCAGACTTGACTACCAGACTTGGTGTAACTACCACCTGAGGCCTACCACTGTGGGATACACTATACCAATGATAAAAATGTCAAGTCACTTAAAGATGAATGCTTGCATGAGCAAGTCAAAACCTTTTCACTGATTGACATAAAAAAGCTTTGCTAACATTATAACAAATATATCACCATTCATGGGGATGCTAGTGAAAAATAAATCTTGTTTGGGTATATAACATATATATAATCCAATGTCTATCTGTCTATCTGTATGTCTGTCCACTTTTCACGAGAGAACTCATCTTATATCTGCTTAGCTAGCGAATGGGAGAACTACTTAACGGATTTAGATTGGGCTTTTTTTTAGTATTTGCTTGAACATTCTGGTTGATTTTGCGACTTCTCTCATCATGCTAAGAGTCATAGTTTGCTTGCAGGAGAGATGTATTTGCGCTAATCCGAGATAGATGCTGCGGGCCGAGGGGAGGGGGAAGTGTGACGTCAGGAGTGGGGTGTCGGTTTAACTCTGTGTTTTGGAGTGTACCTTGCCTCCGTTTAGCTAGTGATACCTGTTTGTTTATTGATTTTTAAAGTTTGTCTTATTACACTACTACACAGGCGGAGCCGCCGTGGACAGCTAGTGTAAATACGTATATATATATATATATATCTTCTTTAATAAAATCTCTTTGTGCGTCCAGGTGTCAGTGTGTGTGTGTCTTCTGGTGAAGTGCGCATGCGCGGGGCATGGTGCGATGTGCGATATTACTGTCAGAGAAAGTTAGAGGCGTTTTACGGAAATACAAACCAGTATTACTGCGAGAGGAAATTAAAGGTACACAATACAGTGACGCATATTACAGCCACATACAAGCCAGTATTACTGTCAGAGGAGATTAAAGGCATATTACCGACGCGCACGCCTGTATTACCGCCAGAGAAAATTAAAGGTATATTACGGACGTACAAGACAGTATTACTGTCACAGAAAATTAAAGACACACAATACACGGCGGCAGCCCACGAAGAACGGTCAGCTCAGCAAGTAAACATCAACAAAAGAAAGGCTGAAAGAAAGAAAAATACGACCACCAAAAAGAATGAGGTCAAAGTCCCTTGCCATTTAATATAGACTGTTCCTACTAATGTTTATGCACTACTGTTCTAGCGCCTGTTATTGTAACGGGCTAAATGACTAGTATATAAATAAAATCCAACGTCTGTCTGTCCGCTTTCACGAGAGAACTACTTAATGGATTTAGATCAGGTTTTTTTCTATAATTTGCTTGAACATTCCGGTTGATTTTTTGACGTCTCTCTTTGCGCTATGTATCATAGTTCGCTTGCGGTACCGATTTATTTGCGCGAATCCGAGAGAGACAAAGGGCCAAGGGGAGGGGGACGGGGCCCTACTCACTTACGCACCAGCCTTGGGGCGTATCTTATATCCACTTAGCTAGCGAACGAGAGAACTACTTAACGGATTTAGATCGGGTTTGTTTCTAGAATATGTTTAAACATTCCAGTTGATTTTGCGACTTCTCTCATCATACTAAGTATCATAGTTCGCTTGCAGGAGCGATTATATTCGTGCTAATCTAAGACAGTGGCTGTGGGCTGTGGGGAGGGGGAAGAGTGACGACAGGAGAAGGGAGACAGACAGGGTCCTCCTCACTGTCCTGTTTCACTACTACGCGGGTGTAGTATATATACTGCATATATACAGTCTTTTAAGACACTGATATGAAAAGAATTGAAATCCCGATAGGTCTAATTTTAAGGGCTGTCCATAGAGATGTGCCATGGAGACTTGTAGAAAGGACACAGTTGTGACTTCTCATGCAGCACCAAAACAGCCTGCATTTTGATTGACATGTGATCATAAGAGGTACTTTCACAAGTCTGCACTTGTAGTAAATCAAAAGTTTTTTTCTTTGAAATGAAATCAAATACAAAGTAGAAAGTGGAAGTGGGCTGCTATTTTCTCCACTATTGCATCTGATTTATCAGTTATTTTTTTGATTAAGTGCATAATTTGGCTCTTTACTCTAATATGTAAGTAAGTAATGTCTTCTAATAGAACAGTATATTTAATGAGCAAAAAATAGAAGAGCAAAATGTAAAGCTACATACCACAATCGCCACCCCACGCCACCACCCATCACTTGCTAAGAAAAGAATTGGCTCATTTGTTTGGCTTACTAGTGAGAACTTGAATCCTCCTACCAACAAAGATGTATACATCCATTTTCTAAAATCATGTTTTCTTTCACAGGAGTATGACAATCAAGAGCCTATCCTGAGATCTACTGGAGATAAGGCATGACCCAACCCTGGATGGGATACCAGACTATAACAAGGTACATACACACCTTCATTTAGAGTTAACAATTAAGTTAACTTGCATGTTTTCAGAATGTGAGAGGCAAATGGAGTACTCAGTGAAATCCCAAAGACAGTATGTACCCCAAGGAAATTAACTCAGGTCACTGCACTACCATCCACGCTGCCCACTCTCACGTATGTCTCTGACATTAGAATAATATTTTGGTTACATGCATCCCCAAAATCCTAGCCGTCTGACTACAAAGAAAACAAAAATTATTTTCAATGAAAGTTGCATCAACATAACCCTTATCATTTTTCCTGTTCTCCTTCAGATGATTCTACCCACTTTGCTTTTTTAAGTATCAGATTATTATAGAAAATCATGCAAAGTTATCAATAATAATAATAATAATAATAATCTCTCTATTATAAAAGAAAATTTTGAGATGAGACTATTGCCAAGAGATTTTTTCAAGTCCCGCCCTCCTCTCAACCATTTACAGTTAACGGCCCACGGTCCTCTCACCTCTCATTCGGGTGAATGCTTTTGTCAGACACAGTTCCTGCACTCTCAGCTCTTAGAAATTTTTACATTTTCCTCACTTTAAGTTCCCAATAAAAGAAGATGTATTATGTCCAAATCTTATTGAAGAATTTCAATCCCAAAGGGTTATCAACAGAAGAAATGAGTACACGGGCAATCCTAGCATCAAGAAACGATGAAGTCAAATGAATTAACACAAACATTATCGATAAGTTACACGGCAATGACATGTAAAATTAAAGGTAATGTAGTACATCTTCCATGGGTAACATTAGACACCAAAGGAGATCTTGATATGCCATTTGTATTAAAACGTTTATAGTTTCACATTACAATAGCTTTTGCGATGACAATTAACAAATTACAGGGACAAACATGCGGAAAAGTCGGTTTATTTATTAGAGAGAAAGAAACGATATTCACTCACGGCCAGTTATACGTTGCATTGTCACGATGTAACTCCAAACGCGGAATCAAAATATAATGCGATATTGACGAAAAGTTAATTCAAAAAATCAATTTTACTGAAGTTTTACAGTAAAAGTGTAATTTTAAAAAGTATTTACGTGTTAATTTCAAAGCCAAACAGAACAAAAATGTATAATGAAACAAATACCTCTAACGCAATATGAAACATAATTTTCTTTCAATTTATTACGTTTTACTATTTTTTAATATGGTTAATTACTAGCTGAAATGTAAAATAGTTAGTTCTATTATGCATATGTAACAATTCCCATGAAAATAACAATCTGTTTAAATTGTACATCCGCTTTCCCATACGCAAGCAGCACAGCCGCAAAGTGGCTAGCGTGTAGGTCCTGCCAGGGGGTTGGTGAGCGAAGCGAGCAGAGGGGCAGAGTCCCCTAGTAATCATAATAATAATAATGCTATACAGTAGTATATAGAGCTGACTGGCATAATGGTTAGCACTGCTACAACACCACCACTCCAATAACACATGTTCAAGTCCTGGCCTGGGCATTGCCTGTGTGGAGTCTTCACATTCTCCCCATTTCCGTGTTTTTCTCCAGAGATGCCCTTGTTAGTCTGCTAACTCTAAATATGGACTGGTTTAGTGTACTCTCTCATGGTTTGCATTCAGTCTAGGATTAGTTTCTAAAACAAAGGCTGCTGGAATAGACTCCAGCTTCCCATGGTCATGCAACTGAATAAAGGGATCTGAAAATTTTTTTACAGGTTTGTTTATATTACTCATTTTAAAGAAATTAATAAATTATTTATTATTTATTTATTATATAAACTGCATTTTTTGTGTCTAATTCTCATTTTATGATGTTAAAAGCCTTATGACAACATAAAGAAAATCCAGACCCCCACACGATTAGGTTGACAAACTCACGCTGCATGTGGCTCCTTAAACTTGGCAACCTGCTGGATGTGGTACATGAGATCACCACCATTGACGTATTCCATGACAAAGTAGAGGCGATCCTGCAAACAGAATGAGGTAGTGTGAGCAAAGGAAAAACCGATTGCAAACCAGATGCCCCTTTGCTGGATCTGCTGCATTTCTTTTTTGCATGGCCCCCTCTTTCTGTACTTCTAATTAAGAGAACAATTCTCACCTCAGTCTGGAAGGTCGAATGCAGTGATGTTAGGAAGTGGGGTCGATTAGCCAGGCCTAGAATTCTCTTTTCCACCATAGTGCACTCAATGTCATCATCTTGGACAATCACGTCTTTCTTTAGGATCTTTACTGCAAACAGATGGTCAGTCCCTCGGCGTTCTGCTAGCATCACCTACAAGAAAACCTCAAGATGAGTACACCAGCATTCTACACCACATTCAGGCAAAGCAGAAATGATAGCTTACTTTTCCAAAGCTTCCCTTTCCAAGCACCATTAAGAAATTGAAGTCTTCTATGCTAAATGAAGATGATCGTCCAAAGGGGTCTGACCTTTTTAAGTCAGCAGGGGGGCTGACCACCTGTGGGGGTGTAGACAGACCGGTCCGCTGTTGAGAAACATGGATAAGAGAAGATGGAAAATGGATTTAAAAACAATCCCATTTATTTATTGTTAAAAATGGAAACTTATGATTTCTATATTAATGGTTCATAATGAAGGGTAATTTTGAAATAAATCTAAATCATTTTGTGATACAAGTCAAAGTGAAAGTTGATATATGATGGAAAGAAAGAAATACAGTAGTAGTAGTAAATTACTTTGTAGCAGTGTTGGTATTGAACACAGAAAAAAAGAAGAAGTTATTGGTATAACATGACTTTGTCATAGTGTTTAGGGTGAAAGGCAATATAATATAATGAAAGAATTAGTACAAAAACACTTTGTGATGGCACTCTGTGTAACAGAAATCATTTCTAAACACCTTGGTGACGGTTACTCAAAGAGGAAGGCACTATATGAAAGAAAGAATGAAGGAAAGAGAAAGATATTTCAATTATTTAATCAGGAGCTAAAAAGTGAAAGACACCATATATCCGTGACCCTGTGTTAGGATATAGCGGGTTGGACAATGACTGACTGACTGATTCTAACCAGCTATTGTATAATTCTTATTAACTCATATTTGTCTAACAGCAGTTTTTAAAAGGACTGGCCAGGAACTGTAGTAGTCCTTAATCTGTTTGGGAAATCACCACCTCAGTCCATCCCAGGGTAAACGTACACACCATTGACCTAATTTAGAGTTCCACGTTAACCTAAATGGCCAATGTGGATAAACACCTCCAAAGACATGCAAACTCCAAACGTAGTGATTATGCTTATGATTTAAAACTAGTTTCCTACATCTATGAGGCAGCTGTTTTAGCCACTGGGCTGCTCTAAAGAAGTTGCAGTTACCCATATTTGATTCTAACCAGCCCTTAAACTGATCTCAGTTATCTAAATAGATCTCTAAATACCTCTAATATGGTCGTTTTGTACTTGACTTAATATACCATTCTTAAATATAACTGTCAGCACATTATAGGAACTGATAGGATTCCTACTTATTAATGTTCATCTGCAGCCAGTTTTTATACTGTATGTAATCTAAGTCGCTATACTGTACTTGTCTTTAAGCAGCTCTTAGATACATATAAACTCTCAATATCTGGTTCTTTTCCACTCTTATATGTACTAGATCTTAATTATCTAATTGACCTAGGTTTTTGGTCGGTCACTTGCTTTTGTTTATTTCAGTTACTTGAAGTTGCCTCTAACTGGCACTAAGACAGATCCAAATTAGCAATATCTGTCCCTATCCGTCTTCTAGATGGATCCTCAAACTATGTTAGCCTTTAAGCCTATCATTAGAAACACAGACAGACATAAAGATAGATACTCCATAACAAAGACAAAGATAGATATGGAGAGATGTGCTAACCTCAAAGTTCATACGCAGTTCATCCTCCTCCATATCACTGACAGGGACACTGTAGTACTCCCCCTCTTCCTGGTTAAGCAGCTTGAACCAGCCACACATTGCCCGCTTGGCGATCTCCGACACCCCAAAAGACATGGCCCCCATGAAGTCATTACGTGTTGTCCGATCCCAGTCCCACACCTCAATGGAAAGACGCTTGTCCCAGTCAGACGTCTTCAGTGTGCTAAGAGAGAAAAAGCCACTGTGTTGACCTTAAGAGTTTAACAGAAGGAGTCACTCTCTCAATAACTTTTGAAAGGCCATTATTAAGAATTAGGGTATCCCATTGAAAAGTCAAATCACACAGCCTTGGATTTTATCTCCAAGATGTTCATTTCATGCACTTACAAGATAAAGCTTTCATTCCAGACAGGATTCAAGGTGGAGCGCATAGTTCTTGTCTTTTGCTTGCTTAAGTTCTTGGGGTCAGGGATAAGCTTGAGTTTCACGTATGGATCTGAAAGTCCATTGGGGTCCATTGGAATCAGATTGAGAGCTTCTCCAACTGTACATATAAACAGAAAAGCAAAGTAACAGCTAAATCACATTTGATCTGAGGCGCCAGAGTGTATATGCACACATGTAAGTACACTATGGCTGTGGTTGCAGACCGACCTGTAAACGAAACTATGACTATTATAACACTTGATCTTATTATTAAACTAGGGGTCTCCGCCCCCTGCTCGCCTCGCTCACTCGCCCACCCCCATGTTTGGTTTACCGGATATACAATTTAAAGAGATTGTTATTTTCATGGGAATTGTTACATATGCATTATTTTTACTTTTACTTTAAAAACTTTTGTAAAAACAATACTTGTCCTATATTTCCGGCCCCATCTCTTACTCGCAAGACGTATAACGCTGCTCGTGTTGTTGTTGGCGGCCGAACACACGCTAAGGATATGCCGCCGGATCATCTGCTGTCTGTCTGCTGCCTGTTCTGCTTGTCGCATGTCATTGTTTTAAGAGCTGGGAGCACATGATGCATGTCCGCCAACAGCAATCCAACAACTGCTAGGTTAGATGTCCGTGGACTTGTTTTAAATGATGGCTCACTGCCTTGTCTCGCGTGACATTGTAAAAACAATAATTGTCCTTTATTTTCGGCCCTGGTTGGTTAAATATCTTTCTTGCAGGACGTATAACGCTGCTCGCGTTGTGAAGGGGGGGGTAGCTGCTGTCGCGCTGCCCATCGATCATTTTAAAGCCTGTACAGCCGCTGTCCTTTTTGCCACTTCGTGTCTCTGCTGCTCACGTTGTGATCGCTTCTCCATGATCATAAATATACACCTGACTGAATTGTGTTTTCTTTGAAATTAAACTTGTCGTTGCTTTAACTGTTGCGGGACCACAGATTCTCATAGCGTTTGGTCCATTATTGTGTAAATCTACGTTTTGTGCATTGAATGATGCAAAGGCGAAAAGACTTTGTTTTCTGCTCTTTGCCTTTTATTTCTGACCTCGCTTTGTCCTGCTATTTTTTCAATTACACCTGGTCCTGATGATTAATTTCGTTTTGTTTGCGCTAATGCGATCTTTTAGTCGTCGACGTTTCATTTATAACGTATTGTCCTTTATACGCTTTATATGCACTGAGACCCCTGGATCTGTGTGTGCTGCGTGCCTTCACACTGCTGATTTTTTTTGCTGGCCATGCTCTGATATTGCTTGTAAGTAGGGCGTGTCTTGCAAGAATCTCATGTTCTATATCCCCGCGAGACGCTCCGTGGCCATTCTCTTTTGTCTCGCGGGTCTTTTATTTGTCTTCCGTGATCTTAATGTGAAGATCACGTATCATCTCCTAGTCATTCCGTCCCACATGGGATAATGGAAGTACAGTACGAAAATTCGAAAGTCTCAAAAAAAGGATAGTAAAGAAACGGAAATTATTACTCGGTGATGCAGAGGACACACATTTAAAATAAATTGCTGAACACATGTGCATTACAGGGCTGCTTTGATGAGATCAGCAAGGTCCTCTAGTGTCTAAAGCACAACTTTGAAAGTTAAACCCCCATCCCCCCAAAAAAATCACTGTGTGACACTAGGAAAAGTCCTTTAATACATTGTAGGAATTTGGACATACAAGACAATGTATAAGGCCGGGTCAATGGTTATTAATGCTGCCTCACAGCTTTAGAGTCCGGGGTTCAAATCCCGGCCCAGGTTTAGTCCGAGTGTACTTTGCCCATTCTCCCTGTGGATTTTTACTGTCATACCCTAAAGACATACTGTATGAGGCAGATTCATTGGAGGTTCTAATTTTACCCAGTCTGTGTAACAGTGAGCCCTATGATGGACTACTGCCCCTCTCAGGGACTTTGTACCCACTGTCCTGAAGACAGAGCGTGGTGGCTCTGAGGCCTCTGATCTGCACTGGCAATCGGAAAGTTGCTGGTTTGAATCCCGTAAATGCCAATAGGGACTCTGCTCTGTTGGGCCCTTGAGCAAGGCCGTTAACCTGCAATTGCTTTGAGTAGTGAGAAAAGCGCTATATAAATGCAAAGAATTATTATTATTATAGAGCATGAACTGAATAAGTGGGTTGGGAAATCAATGGCTGTAGGAATGATGTTTGTGGTGGATAATCCGGTGATAAGGAGACCTTAATTTAAAATATCTTTTTCTGCTTTCTAAATTTTGAATGGCAAAAGTTCACTTAGCTTAACTCTTAACATCACTTACTCTATATTCCAAACCTCTAAGGCAGGGGTTCTCAGTCACAGTCCTGGAGGGCTGCAGGTTTTTGTTCTCACCCGGTTACTTAATTAGAAAGCAATCCTTGCCAATAATTTAATTTTATGGCTTGTTAGTGCTTTAACTCTGCCATGTCAGCTCGTTCTCATATCCTAGATTTTCTTCCCCTTTCTAAGGATATCATCCAAATGATTTCAAGGCTAAAATCAGTCCTTCACTTTTTTCTCTTCACTTTCCTTCCAAGTAGTTAAACCCAATAGTTCACGATAAATACACATGGGTGTAAATGGTAACAAGCTAACTGGAGAAATGCTGGTTTCTTTTGTCATTTGCATGTTATTGCTAATTAGGAGCCATTAAAAACCAAGAATACAGCTGTTTAAGACTAAAATAAGCAATAAGAGTTCAAATTCTTAACGAGTGAGACAACTAAAATGAAGCAGAAGTGTTACTTGAGCAATAAGTGCAATTGGGTTGGAATAAAAACCTGCAGCCACTATGGCCCTACAGGACTCATGATTGAGGACCCTGAACTAAGGTTAAGTAAATATAATGAGGCACAAAATGTACAAGAATTTAATTTCCTATATTCTTTACTTTAACTGGAGGTAACTCTAAAACAAAATGCATGATTTCTTATCATATCATTATTTTTGTAGCTCTTTTTTTTGCATGTACTATTTTTATTTACAGTGGGTATGGAAAGTATTCAGACCCCCTTCAATTTTTCACTCTTTGTCATATTGCAGCCATTTGCTAAAATCATTTAAATTAATTTTTTCCCTCATTAATGTACACACAGCACCACATATTGACAGACAAAAAAAAGAATTTTTGAAATTGTTGCAAATTTATTAAAAAAGAAAAACTGAAATATCACATGGTCCTAAGTATTCAGACCCTTTGCTCAGTATTTAGTAGAAGCACCCTTTTGAGCTAATACAGCCATGAGTCTTTTTGGGAAAGATGCAACAAGTTTTTCACACCTGGATTTGGGGATCCTCTGCCATTCCTCCTTGCAGATCCTCTCCAGTTCTGTCAGGTTGGATGGTAAACGTTGGTGGACAGCCATTTTTAGGTCTCTCCAGAGATGCTCAATTGGGTTTAAGTCAGGGCTCTGGCTGGGCCATTCAAGAACAGTCACAGAGTTGTTGTGAAGCCACTCCTTTGTTATTTCAGCTGTGTGCTTAGGGTCATTGTCTTGTTGGAAGGTAAACCTTCGGCCCAGTCTGAGCACTCTGGAGAAGGTTTTTGTCCAGGATATCCCTGTACTTGGCCGCATTCATCTTTCCCTCGATTGCAACCAGTCGTCCTGTCCCTGCAGCTGAAAAACACCCCCACAGCATGATGCTGCCACCGCCATGCTTCACTGTGGGGACTGTATTGGCCAAGTGATGAGCAGTGCCTGGTTGTCTCCACACATACCTCAGTGCAAGACACATGACAGCCCGCATGGAGTTTGCTAAAAGACACCTGAAGGACTCTGAGATGGTGAGAAATAAGATTCTCTGGTCTGATGAGACCAAGATAAAACTTTTTAGCCTTAATTCTAAGCGGTATGTGTGGAGACAAACTTGTTGCATCTTTCCCAAGAAGACTCATGGCTGTATTAGCTCAAAAGGGTGCTTCTACTAAATACTGAGCAAAGGGTCTGAATACTTAGGACCATGTGATAGTTCAGTTTTTCTTTTTTAATAAATCTGCAACAATTTCAAAAATTCTTTTTTTTGTCTGTCAATATGGGGTGCTGTGTGTACACTAATGAGGGAAAAAATAAATTTAAATGATTTTAGCAAATGGCTGCAATATGACAAAGAGTGAAAAATTGAAGGGGGTCTGAATACTTTCCGTACCCACTGTATATGTACTAGGGGGCTTTGCCACCCCACCCGCCCGCTTCACTCACGTTGTGAAGAGGGGGGCTGAACGCACCTCAAGGAGATGCAGTCGCTCCTCCGAAACCCCCTCCTAAATGGTGATGCAAAGGGAAACAAATAGTTTTTTTTTTACCTCCTCTTTGCTCAATCAGCTGCTGGCTTGCTGCTGCTGCTGTTCTGCGGCGCACTTCTGTCACATCACCTATGTCCATATATTCGATCTCTTTTCGCTTTTACCTATTCATCAATATCACGTAGAATTTTGATTCTGTGTTTGGAATTACATCGTGACAATGCAACGTATAACTGCCTGTGAGCGAACATCATTTCTTTCTCTCTACAAGAACTGTGTCTGACAATAGCGTAAACACAAATGAGAAATGATTTCTCTTGCGGGATTTCACTTTCACCAAACAACCAACCTTTTAATTCTCGCGGATACGCCTCTTCATTGGGAAGAAATACTACTTTTTTTTTCCTTGATGGCAACACGAATTAGACGATCTACAAGTTTAAATCTGAACAATATATTTGATCTCTTTTTGCTGTTCCTTTATTTCACCGAGTAATAATTTCCGTTTCTTTACTATCCTTTTTTTGAGACTTTCGAATTTTCGTACTTCCATTATCTCTAACCTGCTCTGCATGTGTACCGCACCAACATTTTTGAATTCTTTATGACATTCTACTTTGTCACATACTGTTTGTTTTATTTTCGGTCCCGGGCGTGGGAAAATCTCTTGGCAAAAAGACTCGTCTCACGGGATGTGAAAGTGTCTCTCGGAGAAAATCACGTCTCGTCTCCTTCCAACCTTCCAAGACTTTTTTTTATAACAGAGAGATAATTTACTTTTAAGTTATGATATAGGGAGTAAATTCTGTGTTGCAATGTCAACAGCACTGCTTTGAGAATTTATGTTTGTGAAGTTGTTGTACATTTTACTTCAATACAATAATTTAAAGCTTGTATGTCTATGAGTGAATGTGGTTGAAGGTTAGCACACATAATGAGGCAGCACAGTTTTGTCACCTGTCACGTGCAGCTCTTCTCCATTTTCAACACTTGCTGTAAGATGGAGCCTGCCACGCTTCTCTGTGTGGTCTAGACCACAGAGGCTGGGCACACTGGCCACACAACGCTTGTGAACATTCATTTCACAGCCTATAAGGAAAAAAAAAAGACCTGCTTTACAGTGGGCACTCATTCATGTTGTTAGTTATAACAACCCCAGAGCTACTACTGGCACCTCTAACACATTGAAGTGCCAGCTCTGAGCTCACATCTGCATGTCTAAAGGGGTCTTACTGGAGCAGCGCATGCCCTGGTGCACCAGGCCATATAGTAGGGATCCACAATGGTCACAGAATGTTGGACTGCTGTATGTATGAATTTTGAACTTATGCTTACTGCGCAGGTCCTGCAAGAAAAGAAAAAGAAAGGAAAAGAGAAATTACACAAAGGCCACTTCAAGGGAAGGACTGGATGTGCTCAAAGAAGTTTATTCCAAAATATTTACTACCTAAATGACTGTTATGGTGAATCCTGTCTACCCATTCATTATAACTGTACAGTATATTGCACCTTTGATATCTGTCTGAATAATTGTATATTGTGCCTATCATATCAAAGATCACCCTGCGGTGGGCTGGTGCCCTGTCCGGGGTTTGTTTCCTGCCTTGCGCCCTGTATTGGCTGGGATTGGCTCCAGCAGACCCCCATGACCCTGTAGTTGGGATATAGCGGGTTGGATAATGGATGGATGGATATTAAAGATAACAAGTACCTCATTGTTATGGTGAAGAGGCTGGCATGCTCAAACAGATCTAAACAGCGAACTCCTCGCAGCAACAATAAAGCCAGACAGGCCAAACAATAAGGAATACCCTGGTCTTCCATGTTGGGGGGGGCTGATCATAAGTTAACATCCCTATATCATAAAACACAACCTCTTATGAAATGCTAACTATTATCCTTGGATAAAAAAACAAAAAATAAGACATCTTGGAAGAACAGAATGCTGTCGGGCACACGGAATCTCACACACCAGTGAGATGCAGCGAGAATCCTAGATGAGGAATTAAAAATACACAAGCTAGATATCGTGAAGAGATGAGATGGTTCTTTAAAAATGGAAAACAATTCAGAGTACACTTTGCTGTTGTTAACAGGAAAAGAGGCCAAATTTTGTATTTTAAGGCCACAGATGAGAGATTGTATCTGGTAAGATTAAGAGGAAGACATACTATTGGAATAAAATGAAAAATATATACGAGGGGATACAACTGTATGACAAACAATTTTTTCTGAAAGATGATAATGCCAAGATAAGCTGGCAACTGGTCATTAAGCCAGAAATATGGTTAAATAGTCTGCTTAACAGGCTAAACAAAAAATACATGAGATTAATCACTTCAGCATTAGCAAAAATGTTCCAAGATTGTACAAACAAGGATATCAAGAATACCAGCCAATACATAACCAAACTGATCACATCTTAGTTGATGCAGAACACAGTAGTGGAAGGTTCAATGAGGGCAGAAATCCAACAGGATAACTTGTTAAGATAACTTCAGAGAACATCATGTCCGAAGAAGAGCAAAAAAGAACGTAACTGGGGTAAAGTGATTATTATTTTAAATAAATAATTGGCGCAGTTGCAACTTTAAGGAGGGGGCATGGTACTGTGGTGGGAGTGGGTCCTGGGTGTGATGCGGCGTGGGCGTTTCTGCACTTAAGTGCACACGTGTGGAGTCATCTGTGCCCTTAATTAATGCCGGGAGCTTCTAATCGGCACACTTGTGCCCGTCCCCATGTTGACAGGGGAAGTGTGAGTGCAAGAAGGAGATCAAAGAGAAAAAGGGAAAAAAGGACGGAGGTTAAGGAAAGAAATAGGCAGGCGGCCATAAAAGCCAGTGCGGGAGCGAGTGAGTGAACGAGAGAGCGAGAGAGAAAGAGAGCAGGCTGTCACACACGTGCACATGGGAGGCAGCTAAAGGGTCCGAATAGTGACAATTCCATGCCTGACCAGGGTGTGGCGAGGTGCACTGACTTATTCTCTCAATCCTCTGCAGACCACTCACAGGAAATCCCACAGGGTTGCGGCGCTCGTGATGATGTCACTTCCTGTCCAAAACGACATCACTTCCGGTGCAGGCCTTTAAAGCCGCCAACTTTGCAACATGTCTTCAGTTCTGTTTTGGACTTTGAACCAGACACAACTCCTCAAATCTGTAACCCTTTTGCAGCCGGGTGGCTGCCCCATACCTTTGTATGTCTCCTTCTTGTGACAAGGCAGGCACCTGGGAGGAGAGCCCTGGCAGGGTGTAAGGCCGACACTCGGAGGCGGATGGATTGGGTCACTCCTGCTGAGTTTTTCAGAAGAGCAGGAGTGACCAGGATTATGGACGGCTGTCCACAGAAGGCAGCAGAGGTCGAGGAGGCTGGGGAGGGAGAGCCCCAGTGTGAGCGCCCTGGTCGCTGTGGACCCAAGTCTCGGTTTGGTGAGGGTGCCTGTACGTAGCTAGGGGATGGAAGGCTACTGGACCAGTTGAAGGTCAGCCGCACGTGTGGATAGGGCGACTCCCCTGTTGCAAGACCCATATGGGATAAGCAGGGGAGGCGCCAGTTAAAAGGGAGAAGGCACCGTTTTTTTTTTTTTTTTTTTTTTAAATGACAGCTTCCAGCCAGTTAATTTTAACGTCGTTTTACAGGATTTATTTATTGAAATTTTAATCTTCACCCATTTCACGTATTTGTATGGATTATTTATTTATTGAAAACGTTTTGCTGCACTGCACTATTTATTTGTTTTTAATAAAAGCACTTTTGCACTTTGCACCTTCCCTTTGCTCCAAGTGTGATTTGTCCCCATCTGTCACCTCATTTGGTTACGTTATCGACGGTGTTAGGTTCGAGAGGCTCCCAAACAGGAAGAAGGAGCATGAAGCAGGACCCGCACCGTCACAGTAACCTTCAAGCATACTTGAAATTGTTGAAAGATGAAAGTCATTAAAGAGCAGTACTCAATGGCTTTGAACAACAGCTCAACTCCTGCATGAGGCTGTTTTGCCTTGCTAGACTTTTCCTTTGTTCTCCAGCCAGCACATGGGTACTCAGCCACAGGAGCAGCTCTTCTGCAGTTGCAGAGTAACAGCAAGTAATCATTTCCTCAGTGCCTGTTACTGTTCTCAGGATGTGCAGAAGCTGAAGGTTGCAGTGACATGTGGCAGTTGGTTGAAGAGAAATTGATCAAAAAACGAGCTGTCAAGACTTGGGCAGTGGTAGGAAGAAAACCTCATTGGTGTGTATGGAGATTGACCAGCGTATTCTGGTTTAGACTGGTATTGCGGCTTGGGCATTTGCTTGTGCTGGATTCTTGTTTCTGGATCTGAAGTGATTTTTTGTTAGTGTACTTGATGTACCAGTTACTGACGGCAGGCTATTAAAGTCCAGCTACTCTCCAACAGGTTCTCGGTTAACTTACTGTTTTTTGGGTTAAGTGTCAATAAGAACTTCTATATTGTGACACCAGCACTTGTTCTTCTTTTGTTGGTCCAGCACCTCTTGATTTGGTGGTTTGGGAGAGGGATTATACCTCATCCAGGCCCCGAGAGGACAGCCACCCTGGTTGCTACGGGGGTCACGGGAACCGAGCTGGGAAGCTATACCCTATAGGGGACTGTGGCCACCGCCAGGGGGTGGGTACTGGATCCTGAAGCCCTGAAAGCCAGCACTTCCGCCACACCAAGAAGTGCTGGCGGAAAGTATTCCAGGGTCACCCGGAGTGCTTCCGGGTGCTCATACGGCACTTCTGCCATACCAGGGAGTGCCGGTGAAAGTTCATCGAGGGACACCTGGAGCATATCCAGGGCAGCATTAAAGCCTTCCAACAGTTGGAGAGCTGGTGTCGGGTGGAAGCAGACAAGGTTTCAGAGAATGGAGAGCAAGCGGCCCGAAGAGGACCTGTGAGAGGCCAAAGAGAGTGGTGTTTGGTGCTGGTGCACTGTGTGCGACTTTTATTTTTAAATAACTGTAAATAAATCGTGTGTGGTGGACTTAAGATGGTGTTTGTCTGTCTGTGGTCGGGCTGGCTTTCACACCTTCTATTGCATGTCCTGAGCTGGGGTTTTATAGCATAACAAGAAGGCTTAGGGCACGTTTATACTTCACGCTCAGAACGCATACGTGCACACATCATGACTGCCACGTGTTCCCAGCGTTCATTTGACGAGTCCTCAGAAATTAACTCAACGTGTGCACGAGTTGCAGTACCAGCAAAAAGTCGGGGGGCGCAGTGTGATAAAAGTTGGAATGTGACATCAGAGTCTCTGTTTACTGTCTACTTGTGACAGAAAGCCGCAAATGGGATCGATGTGTGCGCTTCGATGATTGACGAATGGTTCGACATGCTGAAGCAAAATGCCGACATACAAATGCATTCGTGGTGCTTTTATATTCAAGCGTCGTCGCATATTCCCCATCGTAATGACGTGCTGACGTGATACATTTTAAAAGTCTCACATACCATCTTCTGTGCCATCTTCTTCTTCTTTTTTTTTTTTTGCACCTTCACAACAGCATCTGAATGTATGGCGGCGTATTTGGGCCACAGAGAAAAAAATTAAGCACACGGTGAAAAGGTGTATTTTGTGATTAAATTGGATATTTCGCCTTTAATCTCGAAATGTCCACTTTAATCTTGTAGTTTACTTTATCATTAAAGTAGACCGTCGTAAACGTCATCTTAAAACTGACCCAGTAGTTAATCGTTACCTGCTTCTGGGGCTTCCTCCTCACCTGAGAGCAGCAATCGCCACTCAAAACACATTACATTTCCCTCGTAATCAAACACACACACACTCGTATTCCTCCCCTGACAGACCCACGCACACAGATCACTGGTCTCTGCAAGCGTACTACCTCAGGAAAAGTCTGGACTTGATGATGTTTTATTGCTGCTGTCTTTTATACTTATGTTTATTTTATTATTTATAGTGTATTGTGTATTTAAGTATTCTGCCTCGAAGCTGAGTCCTACCAACAAAAAAATTTGTTATGTGTATGCATAATGACAATAAAGAATTCTGTCTCTATCTACCAAGTTCCATGATGTGCACATAACTGAGGAACTTACGTGGACACATAGCACCTCATCACTAATCAAGAAAGCCCAGCAGAGACTACACTTCATGAGGTGGCTGAAGCAAGCAAGTCTTCCCCCTTCCATCCTCACCATGTTCTACAGAGGCACCATTGAGAGAGTTCTGACCAGCTGCATCACTGTCTGGTATGGCAACTACAACATATCCGACCGCAAGCACCTACAAAGGATAGTGAAGACAGCAGAAAACATTATTGGGGTGCCTCTCCCTTCACTACAGGACATATTTTACAAACACAGTGTCTATAAGGCCTGCAGTATTGTGCAGGACCCCTTACACCCCTCACATGGACTTTTCACACTTCTGCCATCCAAGAGAAGATGCTGCAGCATCAAAGCCAGATCTGCCAGGCTGCAGGAGAGTTTTTACCCCCAAGCTGTTAGACTCCTTAACACCAGGCTGCCCCCTGGGATCTTCCACACGGCCTCAACCACCTTGAAAAACAGAACTTTTATATATGCAAGCCACTGACCTGTAAAGACGAGAGTGCAGGTAGAGAAGAACTGAAAATCTCATACTGAACTTTAAGAATTTTGACCCTCTTGATATCCTTCTGCTGTGAAACATTCTGACCTGTCATTGTTTACACGTCTTAATTAAACAACTATTATCATACACTGATAATTTCTGTATTATCTATATCTATTATTTATTTATTATATTACATTACATATCTTACACATCAATATTGCTGCTACTTCTTTGTCTTGTTTGTGTTTTAATTTTAAATAAAAATTTTAATTCTATTTTTAATTTATTATTTGCACGTCATGTTGTTACACTGTGCACCCTGAGCTTCGCTATTTCGTCTATCTGTATACTTGTATATGGTTGAGATAACAATAAAGTTCACATTTCTGATATTCCAGCTCTCTGCACATTTAGAATCCTTAGATTTTTACTTGATATAGATAGATAGATAGATAGATAGATAGATAGATAGATAGATAGATAGATAGATAGATAGATAGATAGATAGATAGATAGATATGAAAGGCACTATATAATAGATAGATAGATAGATAGATAGATAGATAGATAGATAGATAGATAGATAGATAGATAGATAGATAGATAGATAGATAGATAGATAGATAGATACTTTATTAATCCCAAGGGGAAATTCACATACTTATTTCAAGTAAAGTAATATACTTAATTACTTGATATTTCAAGTAAGGTTATGCAGCAAGGATCAACATAATGGAAGCTAAAGAAGGAGCGACAAAACCCCAAGCACCAAATCAATGATATCACTTACATGATTAAATGTGTTAAAGTATGTATGTTACATTTGACAGATAAGTCGTTAACTTCATTTAAATAATGAATACTGATAATAATTACACACGGTGGCGGAGCGGTAGTGCTGCTGTGTCACAGGGAGTCGCGTCCTTGGTGTTTCCTGCCTGGAGTTTGCATGTTTTTCTGGTGGGTTTCCACAATGTGTCCTTCCAAAGACATGAAGGTTTTGAGATTTGGTGACACTAAAATGACGCTAGTGTGTATGTGACTGCTTGTATTCACCTTGCGATGAGCTGATGCCCCTTCCAGGGATTGTTTCTGTCTCATACCCGATGCTTGCTGGAATGGGCACATCCTTGGATGGATGGCTGGAATCATTACACATCCTTTTCAGAGATATTGTGGCAAGGTGTCATCAGAATTTAATGGGTGTTTAAGGCAATTCGCAACACAGCGAAGCTGAACCTGTTCTCACTGTGATGATATCTTGCACTGCCACCCTGGTGGAATCTTCCAGATTTACGTAAAGTACGAGCGCAAGTATAAACAGTACAACACTTCAAATTTATTTCATATCTAAAACTGAAATCTCTCTTTCAGACTAGTACTCACACCCTTATTTAAGTATTTTTGTTGCCACTTTAAGTTCAATTATAGTTTTGAGTCTTCCTGTTTAAGTCTCTGTAAGGTTTGAACACCTAGATTTGAGCCGTTTACCCCAGTCTTCAAATTTATACCTCTCCTGGAACGCTAGATGGCAGCCCTCCTGGGTTGCAGCAGTGCCTTGGGAGTTGGAGTTTGGAGCAGTCTTGTTGGGTTCCGTGGGCACTGCCAGGGGGTGTTGCAGCAATGGCTGAGCCCTTTGGTGCAGCACTTCCGCCACACATGGAAGTGCTGCCGGAAGATCAACGAACATCTGGGGCACTTCTGGGTGCCCTATAAAAGGAGCCAGCTGCCACTACACTGGAAGCCAGAGAGTCGGGAAGTGTGAAGGCAGACTGAGAGACAGACAGAGAGAGAAAAACAGAAGACAAAGGAAGAAAAGACATTGGTGTGTTCCGTGGTTATTGTGTTTAGAACTGTGCTGTGTAGGTGGGAAACGGGGAAGGCGTTTCCCACAAGTAAAAAGAAAAATAATAAAAGTGTGTGTGCTGAACTTGTGTCCTGTGTCTGCCTGTGTCGGGTTTGGGGAGCAGGAGAGCTCTCTACAGGTCACAATAGAAATGGAAGAAAACCGCGGAACCTCAGAGAAACTAATGAGACTTAAAAAAAATGCATGTTGATGGTTCATTTGTCAGAGAAAAGGTAAATGGGTAATTATCATTAAGTGTTTGAGGTAAACACAACCATTCAACAATGAGACTGTCTGACTGTATTGCTATTCAATTTACTGTTAGCAAGAATCATAAGAAACGTTGCAGGAAAGGAAACACAAATTAAGTTAGGAAGAAATAAAAATATTTCAGCCTTCAAAGATGATGTAGTGTTCATAGGGCAAAGCGACCAAAAACTGAGAGACCTAAGAAGGATTTTAGTCCGGGAAGCCATAGGAGTGGACCTAGAGAGCAATATTTATAAAACTAAATACAGCTGTTCCCTCTAAGTAGTTGAGAAATTACAGATGGATCTCTGAAAGAAGAATGAATGTCCTTTAGAGAAAGTGGATCATTTTAAATGCATGCCGGAAATATATGCTATGAGAAAAATGAAGAAGCCAACTTTTCTGTTAGGACCAGCCACAATAAAAATCCATCCATCTGGCCATTATCCAACCCGCTATATCCTAACTACAGGGTCACGGGGGTCTGCTGGAGCCAATCCCAGCCAACACAGGGCGCAAGGCAGGAAACAAACCCCGGGCAGGGTGCCAGCTCACTGCAGGGCCAATAAAAATCCAGAAAACAGTAATCCAGCCAGTAACTCCACACGGTGCAGAGTTTTGAAGTTCCACAAAAATATGGAGACTACACTCAAGATTTTTCAAAAGTTTCTTATCACAGATATCTAGACTATTAAAATAAAATGAAGAACAACTTAATATTGTTAAGTATCATGATGATAAAAGAAAGAAAAGCTTTATAAACAGCCTCAAACTGCTGTCATTATTAAAGGATGAAGGCTACTGTGGCCATGTAGGTGAGAAGAGGTCAATGCCTAGAAAAAGAAATAGAGAGCAGAATATTGAGGAACAGAGTTGGCAAGGAGAATAAAATGCAGCCAAGGTGGAAATTGGTTCTGAACTGGCTTTAGTTTGAAATGCCACATCAGTAGGTAAGTAAAGCACATTTTAAATCTTTGCACCTTTAATATCTACCTATTATAAAGCACCTTATATGGCGCCTTCAATATCAACCGATCTGTGATGATTTTCATATTCAAATGCATAGCTAACTGGCCTTTTCGCTTTGTATAAAGCTACATTATTATGGAGGCAAAGGATACTGATAAAGAGACAGTTGATGACCTACTATATGAGAGGACCTCAAGGTTTAGCTGAAAAACAAGGACATATGCTGAAAAAAAAGGATAATAAAACTAAATAAACAATTACACCCTAGGCAATTTCACTGATGGCAAAGAATTAATAAAAATGTTGGACTTTCTAGGAACTGATGCACATTATACACATTAACCTGTATTGATAATCATTGACATACTTTGTAACCTATTGAATTTTATAAAAATAAGTTCTTTTAGCATAATTCAGCATATTTTAAGGGTTAAGAACAGATGCAAAGGCATTTCTGCAGTCAGACAGAGACAAGTAGCTTTGACATGATAACTGCCATCAGCCTCCTAGCGAGCCAAGATCCTCAGAAAAGAGAGTAAGAGGAGGCCTTCATTTTGGTGTCTTCATATATTTACCTACTCTGGTTGATTAAGTGCAAAACTTTTTTAGACTTTGTTAGACTTGTAATGATTGACTCTAATAATCAAAGAAACAAGAGCATAGTTTAGTAAGTGTGTGTAAGCTCTTGTCTGTCTTTACTCCGTCATCTTGGCTATTGTGAGAGGTGTACTCATTATAAATATTAAGGTTAAAAGGAGAATGTGTGTGCCTACAGGGTGAATGTGACATCACCTGAATGTGCGAAGGAGGGACTCTTAGGTAAGCTGCTATCCCAGGTAAGTGGGGTAGCAGGAATTAGGGGAGACAGACAAGAGGACAGCTACTGCTGTGACGCACATGTAGCCTATAATTCCAAAGATGAAATTTCACGCCTCTGTAATCATAAAGTACCTTTCATATAAGTCCATCTGTACTAACTGTATATAGCACCTTTCATGCCCATTATCAAATATCTGTGATTTGGTCTCCACATCTACTATACGGTGTCCTTCATCACACACCAGTCATATCTATCATTGCTAAATGTTCATATTGCTTTTGATATTGTAATTGTGATTTATTCATTTCAACTAATAGCATTACAGGGTGTTGATGGTGAAGTATAGAGAAGGCCAGAAGGAGTTGCATTGTGTGTTTGTGGACCTGGAGAAAGCAAATGACAGGGGTCCTCGAGAGGAGCTGTGGTATTGTATGAGGAAGTCGGGAGTGGCAGAGAAGTACGTAAGAGTTGTACAGGATATGTACGAGGGAAGTGTGACAGTAGTGAGGTCTGCGGTAGGAGTGACGAAGGTGGGATTACATCAGGGATCAGCTCTGAGCCCTTTCTTATTTGCAATGGTGATGGACAGGATGACAGACGAGATTAGACAGGAGTCCCCATGGACTGTGATGTTTGCTGATGATATTGTGATCTGTAGCGATAGTAGGGAGCAGGTTGAGGAGACCCTGGATAGGTGGAGATATGAGAGGAGAGGAATGAAGGTCAGTAGGAACAAGACAGAATACATGTGTGTGAATGAGAGGGAGGTCAGAGGAATGGTGAGGATGAGGGGAGTAGAGTTGGTGAAGGTGGATGAGTTTAAATACTTGGGATCAACAGTACAGAGTAATGGAGATTGTGGAAGAGAAGTGAAGAAGAGAGTGTAGGCAGGGTGGAAGGGGTGGAGAAGAGTGTCAGGAGTGATTTGTGACAGACGGATATCAGCAAGAGTGAAAGGGAAGGTCTACAGGACGGTAGTGAGACCAGCTATGTTATATGGGTTGGAGACGGTAGCACTGACCAGAAAGCAGTAGACAGCAGAGCTGGAGGTGGCAGAGTTAAAGATGTTAAGATTTGCATTGGGTGTGACGAGGATGGACAGGATTAGAAATGAGGACATTAGAGGGTCAGCTCAAATTGGAAGGTTTGGGAGACAAAGTCAGAGAGGCGAGATTGCGATGGTTTGGACATGTGCAGAGGAGAGATGCTGGGTATAATGGGAGAAGGATGCTAAGGATAGAGCTACCAGGGAAGAGGAAAAGAGGAAGGCCTAAGAGAAGGTTTATGGATGTGGTGAGAGAGGACATGCAGGTGATGGGTGTGACAGAACCAGATGCAGAGGACAGAAAGGTATGGAAGAAGATGATCCGCTGTGGCGACCCCTAACAGGAGCAGACGAAAAAAGAAGAAGAACTAATAGCATTACAAAAACCTAGTCTATGTTGCCAACTTGTATATACATACAGTACAGTAGAATCCCCATTTAACACTCTTCTAAGTAACTAAAAAGTGTTAAATGTGGGATCACTTCAGAAATTATAAAATTTAGTGCATAAAATGAAGTAAATTACTGATAATAAAACATTTATGAAAGTAATTTTAAGTATAACAGAAACATTTACTTTTTTGTTGTTGTTTTTTAAACAAATGCCACTTGTTTAAAATTACCCATTAAATTCTCACTTACCATCCAAATATATTAGATGTTAAACACTGTAATGTTAAATCGAGGCTCTACTATATTAGAAAGAAATGTGTGTATGTAAAATCAAAATACAAAATAAAATCTGCAATGAGAATAATATATTATAAGATTAAGAAGGTAGTTTAAAAAAAAAAAACTCAAGTTCTGCTGCAAACACATTTAAAAGCATTACATGTAACAATATTAATATAATGCAAACTCAAGAAGTATTTAGATGGTAACACATTATTGCATCCTACTTCCATCGTGTCATTTATGCAATGTGCTAGAATATGCAAAAAGCACATCAAATCAAAAAGAACATTGCTGTATAAATACTTTTCAAGTTCACTTCATGCCCACACATGTATTTGCACATTATTAGGCCAAGATGTATTGCCTATAACAGTGGTTCCCAAAGTGTGCACCGCGGCACCCTGGGGAGCCACGAAATATTACAAAATTTTCATAATTTCATTTCCATTTTCAAATCAATCTGATAGGACGCAACATCTGGCAGACCTGATGCAAACCAGTAACTCACTTAGTAATAATGGTTTGCGGAAGCCCCTATAACTGGTTACTAGATGGCGCTCTACAATAATTATGTTTCTTGATTGTTTTACTAGTTTGTCGAACTTTCTCGGTACTTTGTGTTTGTATATAAATAGCTGTCGGTTTTGCGCAGTCTTAGTGGTGAATTGGTTTTCAGAGATTGTATCCACTGTATATTGTTGTGATTAAGTCAAGTGAAGTTTTTGAAGTATTTCTTCTCGTATGTATTTTTAAAAGTGGATCGGTTTTTACTAAACAGTAATAAGCGTTGTGAGAATGAAAATAAAGCGGGCACACCGTCAACAAATGGCAACATCAACCAGAGTGTGAAGAAGAGCAACTATATATAAATATAAACTATGACAACAGTTATTTGGACTTTGGTTTTACGTTGACAGAAGTCAATGGTGAAAAGAGGCTGCAGTGTGTACTGTGTATGAAAGTTTTGGAATCAGAGTGCATGCTACCAAGTAAGTTGAAACGCCATTTAGAAACCAATCATCTCAGCATGGTTAGTAAATTTTGTGACTATTTTATGAGAAAGTTAAAAGAGTTAAATCAACAAAAAGGTAGTTTTTATAAGCAGGCATCAATACCAAGCAATGCGTTGGTAGCATCTTACAAGGTGGCACATAGAATCGCGCGGACTTCTCTCATTCATTGCTGGCTGGCTGGATCGTCCTCTTTCTTTCACCCCAATGCCGCACTCTCGCTCTCCAAACCTTTTTCCTTTCCTTTCCGTCTCTATTTTTTTTCCCCTCTCCTTCTGTGACAGCCCGTTCTTATATGGCTCTGTGGGCGCAGCGTCTCAATCGTGTTCAATTACAATTTTTGTGATCTTAAATACGTGTTTTATTGATTTTTACTTAACCCTTTAATTAAAAAAAATGATTGGGGTTTATGCGCCTTGGGAAAACCTGGATTCAGCAAGGGCGCAGAGAATCCAAAAAGTTTGGGAACCATTGGCCTATAAGATGTAGCAGTATTGCAACAGCATATCCACCATGGCATGCCTATTGTTCATTTTAGCAGAAATCTCATACAAGGCTCACCAATCGTCAAGTGCAGCCTGTGGCCAAAGTACTAGAGTCGAGTGCAGTCATTAACAGCAGTGGCATTCACCACATTTGGCCCATTATCCGTAGTGATGTAAGCTTGCTGCTTCTCCTGCACTTGACCTTGAACAATTGTGCCACCAGTATGATCTTGGGAAAAAGTATGCTGTTCACAAAAATCTGTTCTTCAGTGTAAATTCTTCATGAATAGAATGGAGCGTTATTCTCTGGAATGGGTCCATAATTCCCCCTTAACCACAAATCAGTTGTAGTTGTACAGTGTGCCACTTGTTTCAAATCTACAGTCATATGAAAAAGTTTGGGAACCCCTCTTAATTCTTTGGATTTTTGTTTCTCATTGGCTGAGCTTTCAAAGTAGCAACTTCCTTTTAATATCTTACATGCCTTATGGTAACAGTAGTATTTCAGCAGTGACATTAAGTTTATTGGATTAACAGAAAATATGCAATATGCATCATAACAAAATTAGACAGGTGCATAAATTTGGGCACCCAACAGAGATATGACATCAATACTTAGTTGAGCCTCCTTTTGCAAATCTAACAACCTCTAGACGCTGTCCTCCTATAGCCTTTGATGAGTGTCTGGATTCTGGATGGAGGTATTGTTGACTATTCTTCATACAAAATCTCTCCAGTTCAGCTCAATTTGATGGACAGCCTGCTTCAAATCATCCCATAGATTTTCGATGATATTCAAGTCAGGGGACTGTGACAGCCATTCCAGAACATTGTACTTCTCCCTCTGCATGAATGCCTTTGTAGATGTCAAATTGTGTTTTGGGTCATTGTCTTGTTGGAATATCCAACCCCTGCATAACTTCAACTTTGTGACTGATGCTTGAACATTATCCTGAAGTATTTGTTGATATTGGGTTGAATTCGTCCGACCCTTGACTTTAACAAAGGCCCCAGTTCCTGAACTAGCCACACAGCCCCACAGCATGATAGAACCTCCATCAAATTTGATAGTAGGTAGCAGGTGTTTTTCTTGGAATGCGGTGTTCTTCTTTCGCCATGCAAAGCGCTTTTTGTTATGACCAAATAACTCAATTTGTGTCTCATCAGTCCAAAGCACTTTGTTCCAAAATTAATCTGGCTTGTCTAAATGAGCATTGGCATACAACAAGTGACTCTGTTTGTGGCGTGAGTGCAGAAAGGGCTTCTTTCTCATCACCCTGCCATACAGATGTTCTTTGTGCAAATTGCGCTGAATTGTAGAACGATGTACAGATACACCATCTGCAGCAAGATGTTCTTGCAGGTCTTTGGAGGTGATCTGTGGGTTGTCTGTCACCATTCTCACAATCCTGCACATATGCCACTCCTGGATTTTTCTTGGCCTGCCAGACCTGCTGGGTTTAACAGCAACTGTGCCTGTGGCCTTCCATTTCCTGATTCCATTCCTTACAGTTACAGAAACTGACAGTTTAAACCTCTGAGATGGCTTTTTGTAGCCTTCCCCTAAACCAGGAGACTCAACAATCTTTGTTTTCAGATCTTTTGAGAGTTGCTTTGAGGATCCCATGCTGTCACTCTTCAGAGGAGAGTCAAAGGGAAGCACAACTTGTAATTTACCACCTTAAATACCTTTATATCTCATGATTGGACACACCTGTCTATGAAATTCAAGGCTTAACAAGCTCATCAACCAAGTAATCAGCTTTGAGCAGTGACAGGCATTCAAATCAGCACAATGACAAGGGGACTCACATTTGTGTACAGCCAGTTTTTCACATTTGATTTAATTTCATACAACTAAATACTGCTTTGCTAAAAATCTTTGTTCGGAAAACACCGCTGTACTCCGTTGTTCCTAGGAAATGAAAGACATACCACTGTTATCTTTATTGTTGAAAGGAGAGTTAATTATTATGCAGGCTGAGAGGGGTTCCCAAACTTTTTCATATGACTGTATATCAAGTTCTATTTGACATTTGTAAAGTAAAGGAAACACAATTTTGCTTGCAGGAGGGGATGTCTCCCTTATCTAGCTATCCTTTTGATCATTGTTTTTTAAACATTTGTTGTACACAATGTTAATCAAGCTGTTTCTTTTAACAAATAACATGCAATAACTTTCATTATTCCCATCTGTACTGAATACCCTTCTGGATAGGGAAGTGTGTTTAGAGTGAACCAGTAATCGTCCATCGCAGGACAAACGCTGCTGGATCTTGGTGCTGCTTGCTTAGCTTCTTCATCTTCCACTACGTATGTTTTTGAATTTTAGATAGTTGTAATAACTTTGTGGCATTCGAGTGCTGTTCTGTTACTTACCTTTTACATTATTTGCACTGTGTTCATCACTACTAAAAAGACACCCATTTCAAATTACTGATGATGCTCACCTTTTTGGCAATAAAACATTTATTCAGTGTCAGGTGATACAGGTTCGACCTCACACTTATTTCTGTAAGTTTTTGGACGCTGTCTTGCTACAGAAAGAAGAAAGAAATTCACGCTTCTTCAAAGATGTTGCCAGGGATTTAGACTCCTAAAAACACCTCCAACATGGCACCTGGGATTAGTCATATAATGTGAGTGTCTCTGATTCACCAATACGCTCACACAGTTAGTGGATGGATCTGTAATTAATTACAAAGCTCATTTGCTGTTTCAAGCAGTCTGTAACTTAGAAAGCTTGAACTTTGACAAAGTGGGAGCAATACATGGAATGTAATAATCACCACTTTTCACAATAAGTATATATTGTAGCAGACATAATGCCAAGCACGACTACTATATGATTAATTCCACATGCCTACTTCTATATCTGTTGCATAGTGTTGTTCATAACTGCTTATCTATTATAAAGCACCTTTCATACCTATCTGTTGTTTACCCATCTTTCACGTCTCTCAGTCTCTCTATATTAATTGTATCCAATGCCTTTCAAACCCGTGTCTCTCCTCCTCCTCCATACCAAGGGCATACATGTAATGTTAACGGACAACACTCAATTGTGTAACAGCATGACACCTTGTCCATGGACAGTTTCCTTCCTGTGCCCGTTGCTGCTAAGATTGGTGCCTAAATATTCTCTAAATGCAATCAGCATTTATTTCTCCTCCGTAAACTCAAACTATTTAAGGTAGACAATGGCATCCTGTTGTTCTTTTATCGAAGTCTGATCCAATCTGTTATCACTTTCAGTTTCATTGCCTGGTTTAGTGGTCTAACGAACCAAAATTTAAAAAAGCTGCAGCAGATTACTAAGCATGCAGCTGAAGTTTTTGGGACTGACGGAGATGATCTGGCGAGTGTTTGTCAGAGGACAACGCTAAAGCAACTAGAAATCTCAAATGATGACCGACATCCATTACATGTAGAACTTCACTTCAGTTAAATCAGGAAGGAGAGTTGCTTTGAAAACCCACACAAATCGCTCCCGAAATTCCTTTCTTCCTAGTGCCATACGACTTTTAAGTAAGGAATATCGGGGAAAATTATTAAGGTTTGATATGTATCCTGTAACCATTTTTGTGTAAATATCTGTTATCAAACTGCCTTACCTTAACCTGTCTGGTTTCTATTGGTTTTGTTTAATTTCTTTCAGTCTTGTTATTAGATGCAACTGAGAAGGCAACCTTCATGTTTTCTTGGGTAAACTTCTTCTTCTTTCGCCACAGCGGATCATCTTCTTCCATATCTTCCTGTCCTCCTCATCTTGTTCTGTCACACCCATCATCTGCATGTCCTCTCTCACCACATCCATAAACCTTCTTTTCCTCTTCCCTGGCAGCTCTATCCTTAACATCCTTCTCCCAATATACCCAGCATCTCTCCTCTGCACATGTCCAAACCAGCACAATCTCGCAATAAAGCAACCTTGAACCTTAAGTATATTAAAAACAAATGGAGAGAATTTTATTAAAGTAATAAACTTTGATTAAATTAATATGCACAATCTGTTTAACATCCCAAGCTTGAGTTTCTTTTCTCACATTATCCGGCCATCATCTTCTTTTCATGCTTCCATTGTAGCTCTCCAGGACTAGACCATCAAAGTCCTGCTTTTCCTTTTTGCTATTGTTCTTTTCAGTTCATATTTAAAAGTCTGCCATTTTAACAATCAGGAAAGTTGCTTTGTTTGCACAAGGCCTGGGCTGCCTGGCATTTTAATGTTATTTTGTGCACTTCCTATAGATTGTGGGAGAAGACCGGCATTCATTAAGCTCATAGGGACAGTCACATTTTGCATTTAAAAAAAATTACCGTATATACTCTCGTATAAGTCGGGTCTTGAAACCTGAAAAATCGATCATAAAATCAGACCCCGACTTATACGGCCGTTCAAAAATGCGACACTTAAATTTTTTTGTTACATCTTCTTGCTTCCTCCAATCTCTCATCAGTTTCTCAGACACATCGAATTTTGTTGCAGCAGCGCAGTTACCAATTTCTTTCATCACTTCAACGACTTTTAATTTAAAACCAGCTTCATATTTTCTTCTGATCGAACGCTCCATCGTAGATAAGGGATGCTCTTACGATAAAGGTGTATGAGGGAGTGAGATACAAAAAACATAAAACAGTGCAAATGTCGCTTCGGAATAGTTTGGGTCTTACTGTGTGATCACGTAGGCACAATACAGAGATAAAAAAGGCCGTGTGCTCCGTGGTTACTCTCTCAGGTGGGCGTTAGCATATCGTAAACTCTTGGACCAATAGTGTGAGTTTTCTCCATTCAACTTATACGACTGACATTATAAAACAACGGAAATTATATGGTAAAATCAAGCCCTGACTTACCCACGGGAGAACTTAAACGCAAGTATATACGGTAATTATTATTCCCTGTGCGGAATTCAATTTCTTTTGATAAACTTAAAGACCACCTCAAGTCAATTCATTCTGCCAAGCTGGTTCAGTATAATTCCAACCTGTTTTGGGAATGAAATGTGTTTGGTGCTGTCAAAGCCTCAAAAATAAACCTCCTGCATACTAATGAAGATAAAGACATCGTCTCCTCACTCTGTCCTTGACCTCTTTTCTCTGTTTTCTTCTCTTCACTTCAGCCATGGATCCCAGTGGATTCCTGTTACCTGACCCACTTCCCTGCCCCTTTCTTTTGGCCATCTAGTACACTCCCTTCTTTCTTAATAATAAGAATAATAATATATTTTATTTATATAGCATCTTGCCCATGCTCAGGTTGTTTGTCAATACAATTTGAGTTGATTGTATCCATTAACTATCTTCTTCTATAATACGCTACCATGGCTGTTCGTTTGTTTGTCCAGGATTTTAAATCACCTGTAGCTCGCAAACCGTTTCACCTATTGACTTGAAATTTGGTACACATATACTATGTGACGTCTACTATCCACTTTCAGGGTGATGATTTTATTACTCTTTTTATTTTTATTTTATTTTATTGCAGAATCAACTCTCGGCAGCGCGCAGCAGGGTGGCCATGCGTACGGGCGCTGTTCTCATTCCCTACCACCTTCGCTAATCATTCTTGAGGCAGATTGAAGACTTAAGTGCCAGATTAAGTGAAAGATTAAAGAAAACATACTAAGTAATTGCAACACAAAAACTAACTTAATCAGTTTTAAAGCGAAAAGATGCAGACGACAGAAGAGAAGCAGCAGGCCGCTAGGGTGGAGGAATGAAGAGCTGCTCAGGAAGCAGCAAGCGCATCAACCTCTGAGCAAACGAATGATAAACATACAGAGAAAGAGGATGAATACTATGAATGCTCAAGTGAAGTGCACCGTTACTGGTACATACAATAAAAGACAATGAAAGAACTGCAAAAAGTGCAAGGTTAAACGCAAATTTTAATGAAAAGTGTTGTTAACAGGGAGGAGCGTCAGCAACACATGTGCACCAGCATCCCCTCACCTGTTGGCACCTTGTACTTCTTGTACTGTGCTAACTGTTATGCTGAAGATGTGGGCTTTCCAGATGCTTAGACTAGTTGCTAGTTTTAGATGGTGTGCCATCCCAGAATAGGGCACAATATTTAGGAGAAATGGAAGCATTGGGTGATCAGACAAAGACGAATTAGCAGCAAGGTGCTGGATGCTGCTGCCACCACTGCTCTGTATTTATATGATTGTTGGCAGTAAGCTTTAAAAGATGTGTTTAACACACTATGCAACCAATCACATTTTACTACTTTTGACAGTTAAATATGACATATGCTTAATACATCGTAAAACCAACCAGATTTTGCTACATCTGGTACTAAAATATGACAGATACATTTAATGGATTGTGCAGAGTTTGCTACTTCTGTAAGTAAAATTGTTCTCTAAGTTAAATGTTTAAAATAATGCACAACATATCAGATTTTGGTATCTCCGGTAGTATAAAAGGACATAACTTTGACAGATTGTAGTGGAAATCTGATTTTGCTACTTCTGGCAGTCAGGTGTAATACTGACATGATTAATGGTTTGTGCAAGGCATCCGACTTTGACATGACAGTAAAAGGGGACAGACAGATCAATTTACCAGATTGTGCACTCTGTTATGTTTGTTGCTTGCTCTGTAAGTCAATAAGGAAGCAGAAAGTGCAAAAAATATTTTAAAACTATTGAGTAATGTACTAAGGAGATAGTGAAAAGGAATATTGAGAAAATTGACAATTATATTTACAGCTGAATGTATTTGTATATATAATGTGAATAAAGGCGCCATACAGCGCCCGACCCGACACAGATTGACACTGAGGCACGTGTAAAATAAAATAGAATATTTATTTTTTCTTCACCTGTGGGGCACGCCTTCCCCGTGAACCCTACAGGCAATGCACAGTCCCAAACACACAACAGTCACCAAGCACTTTCTCCTTCTCTCTCTCTGGCACCACCTCTCCTCCCAGGCAACCTTGTCCTCCTCCACTCGAGTGGTGGTCGCTGGCTCCTTTTATAGTTCACCCGGAAAACACAGCACCCCCTGGCGGTGCCTGCAGGACCCAACAGGCCTGCACCCAACTCCAATTCCCAGGGAGCCCTGTGGGAAACCGAGGCACTGCTCCACCCCAATGGGGCGGCCATCTAGCGTCCAGGGAGAAGTACTGCAGTGTCCAGGGCTGCTCCCCCTGAATATAGTGTGCAGGGGCGTCCCGACTGGGCATGGACGCCAGCCGCCTGCCACAATATGTATTTTTCAATTCAAAGCTATTTTTCACAACCATTGCATATAATAATTTGCCACCAGGAACTGTGTTCTAAAGTGAAGCATTTTTTATAAATGTTAAAAAAATACCTAGCCTGTTCTTGTATTTTAAAATTTAAGTTAATGGGACAGAAGCCTAAATGTGAATACAAAAATCACACGGTTGTGGCGAATGCCCTTTTCTACGCAGTGGTGTGCTGGGGAGGCAGCATAAAGAAGAAGGGCTCCTCATGCCTGGATAAACTGGTGAGGAAGGCAGGCTCTATTGTAGGCACGGAGCTGGACAGTCTGACATCTGTGGCAGAGCGACGGGCGCTGAGCAGACTCCTCTGTCAATCATGGAGAATCCACTGCATACACTAAACAGGATCATCTCCAGACAGAGAAGCACCTTCAGCGACAGACTGCTGTCACCGTCCTGCTCCACTGACAGACTGAGAAGATCGTTCCTCTCCCAAACTATGCGACTCTTCAATTCCACACGGGGTGGTAAACATTAACATTATTCAAAGTTGTTGTCTGTATACCTGCATTTTTATTACTCTTTAATTTAATATTGTTTTTTTTTTTTTGTATCAGTATGCTGCTGCTGGAGTATGTGAATTTCCCCTTGGGATTAATAAAGTATCTATCTATCTATCTATCTATCTATCTATCTATCTATCTATCTATCTATCTATCTATCTATCTATCTATCTATCTATCTATCTATCTATCTATCTATCTATCTATCTATCTATCTATCTATCTATCTATCTATCTATCTATCTATCTATCGTCACGCACGTGTGTTTTGGAGACAACCAAAGGGCTTGAATACATGTAATTCCATGCCAGACCAGGGGTGGCGAAGTGCACTAACTTTCCCTCTCGATCTTTTGCAGACCAGTCTAGGGAAATCCCGCCCGGCTCTGGGGCAGCCAATGACGTCCCTTCCGGTTCCGGTGCTGATGACATCACTTCCTTTGCTGGCCTTTAAAGGCGCCATATTGCCTGAAGAGAGTTAGATCTGTTGTGGACTTAATTGAATAAACATGTCGCTACTTTTGAATCAGTTTTGCAGCCGGGAACTATTAAATGGGTGGCTGCCCCAAACCTTTGAAATGTCTCATGGTCGTTATTGCGACACTATCTATCTCTCTCACTTTGAAGCAGCAAAGGTTTTGATTCAGGACAACATGCCTTCTGCGTTTCTGAAGCATGCTTGTGACACCAAAACTAAAATAGAAGTACTGTATATACTCACATATAAGTCAGGTCTTGAAACCTGAAAAATCGATCATAAAATCAGACCCCGACGTATACGGCCGTTCAAAAATACAACACTTAATTTTTTTTTTGTCTTCTTGCCTCCTCCAATCTCTCATCAGTTTCTCAGATGCATCAAATTTTGTTGCAGCAGAGCAGTTACCAATTTCTTTTGCCACTTCAACGACTTTTAATTTTAAACCAGCTTCATATTTTCTTCTGATTGAACGCTCCATCGTAGATAAAGGATGCTCTTACGATAAAGGCGTATGAGGGAGTGAGATACAAAAAACACAAAACAGTGCAAATGTCGCTTCGGAATAGTTTGGGTATTACTGTGTGGTCACGTAGGCACAATACAGAGAAAAAAAAGGCCGTGTGCTCCGTGGTTACTCTCTCTTAGTATATCATAATCCCTTGTACCAATAGTGTGAGTTTTCCTCATTGGACTTATACGACCAACATTATAGAAAAATGGAAATTATACAGTAAAATCAAGCCTTGACTTATCCTTGGGAGAACTTAAACACAAGTATATACGGTAATAAGTTTTATTACAAATTTTTGGTACTATTCTGTTGAGGTAAGAATATTAGACATTGTGACGGATCCGTGGCCCATGCCTGGCCAGGACATCTGCCAGGGGGACAAGGGTGGGAAGCCCAGTATCTCCCCCTGGATGCTAGATGGCAGCCTCCCTGGGTTGCAGCGGTGCCTCGGACTCCCCCAGGGCTTCATGGGTGTTGGAGTTCTGTGCAGCTCTGTGGCATTCTGCATGCGCCGCCAGGGGGTGCTGCAACAGGAGCCGCTGGCCCCTTTTGGGCACTGGTTTCGCCTTACCCGGAAGTGCAGCCGGATGTCAGCAATCCACCACCTGGAGTACTTCCGGGTACCCAATAAAAGGGAGCCAGCGACCACCACTCAGTGGCCAGAGTCGGGTGGAGGAGAACAAGGTTGCTTGGGAGGAGTGGTGGTGCCAAGGAGAAGAAGAGTGCTTGCTGTACTGGTGTGCTTTATTTGGGACTGTGTATTGCCTGTGGGTCACGGGAAGACGTGCGCCCACAGGGGAAGAAAATAAAAAAGTATTAGTTTTTATTTTACACGTGCCTCCCGTGTCCAATCTGTGTCGGGTCGGGCGCTATACAGGGTCCAGTCTTACAACAGATATAAATATCTGTTGTGTTGTGTGTGTGTGTGTGTGTGTGTGTGTGAATGAAGCAGTCCACTCTACTCACACTCAACCACATGCGTGCAATTTAAATTTTTTTGCCACTTGCATGCACCTCAGTTCTAACTACGAAAGACACAGACACAGCCACGGGACTTGATGTGAATTCTACAGAAGATGTAGAAGCTTACACAAGTGTGACTTACACTTGGTGCTCACCTGCACCACACTTGTCATTCAACCCAAGCAGACAAACTCATCTTTGAGGTACATGCACATTGTACATTCACACAACGAGCTACCATACATTTGCCTAAGACGGGTTCCAGCCTGTCCCACTCAATTTGTGCCACAGCTGCACTCGACTACACGTCCGTCTCGGACAAGACAAGATATGACCTATGTCGGCCCACTTAGCTGACGACTCTGTAAGTTTACCAATATACTAAAACTGCTAGAGAGTCTTTGGGTTGGCTTTTACCCCGAAGACTACACACAGCTAGCGTTCCCTCTTCGCTCGTCTGCTTACAGTATCTGTTGTGGGTAGAATTTTGATTTTTTGGTCTTGTCCGTTGTTAGATATGGACATGTAGGGGGGAGCTCTGTTAGCAGCGGTGTTATTTTACTCTTTTTAAAAAAATACCATTCCGAGATATGCTGTATTTACTCATCCCGAGAGTTTCTAATAATACCACATGCAAGTTCAAATAAGCATGAGCAGCAAACAAAGGGCTCAGAAAGAGAAGGAAAAGGATAAGGCAGCAAAAGCCCCTGTCACAGTCTAAACTGGCCTCAAGTTCATGGTACAGCCTCCCAGAGACGGACATGGAACTGTCAGGCAAAGGTGAGCGCAAAACTGCGCGTGAGGAGGGCAAGGAGTATTTGTCAATGACAGGAGGACTATTGGATCTGAGCCTGGCATTTTCATCCCCACATTCATCTTCAGCTAATACCCCCAATGAGTCTGCTGTATCTTCCTCCTCTGGGCTTGTAACTCCACCTTTGGAGATCGAGGAAGATCAAAACTCACTCTCCAAGCTGAAGGTACTGTTCGCCTCACTCAGGGCCTCGCTCGGGGGAGACATAAATAATATAAGAGAGATATGAAGACGGATAATAAGGAAATAAAGAAAGAAATAACGGTCCTAAAAGAAAAAATAAGTAAAAGTATCAGGATATAAAAGACCTACAGATACATATAAGTACTACAACCTTTACAAAAATGCTATGAAACATTGATGAAGAAATACATAAGTAAGTTAGAGAGTTAAAGTAGAGTACTTGCTGCTCAGCTTGAAGATGTTTAGCAAAAGTTTACAACCTATATTGAAATAGTTGAACAATCGCCTTCCGCTGCAGATCAAAAAGCAACGACTGCAAAATCAGAAAGCAATATACTCATGGACAAACTGGCTGCGCTGGAATACTGATATAGAAGGAACAACGTCAGAACTGAAGATCTTCCTGAAAATCAGGAAAGCCCAAACCCTGTAAAATCCATAGTTGAACTATTCTCTAAAATAGCCGGAGAGGACTTTAAACCGGACATCGAGATTTCAGCAGCCTACTGTATACGTGGATCAAATGCCTCCAAACCGGAAAGCCTAATTGTTTGTTTCGACAAACTATAGGACATAGAAA
Source organism: Erpetoichthys calabaricus (assembly GCF_900747795.2). Lineage (NCBI taxonomy): Eukaryota > Metazoa > Chordata > Cladistia > Polypteriformes > Polypteridae > Erpetoichthys > Erpetoichthys calabaricus. The sequence goes on along the minus strand of NC_041409.2, from coordinate 93,805,818 downwards.
ACTTCATGTCCCTTCTCAGACAGAAAGAGGAGATTATATTTGAAAACAACCACATTCATATTGTCCCAGATTTCTCTCCTGTAACAGCTGCTATACGCACTGCATTCTACAGCATTAAACATGGCCCTCGTGGAGCTAAAATCAGATACAGCCTCTTGTACCCTGCCAAACTGAACGTGGTTATTGAAGATCAGTTTTACATTTTTAGTTCTCCAGATGAAGCAGATAAAGAGCTAAGAAGACTGATCCCGACACTCTTTTGAAACACATGACCGTATTCCAGCAAAGCGAAGAAGATTCTACTTGAAGCTTGCACTCTGGACCGTTTGTAATGTGACGTCTTTTGCCATAACTACGAGTATTTTAATCTATTTTACTTTATACTTTATTTCCTTTTTGGCCATCCCTTTCCTATTTTATTTTTTTAAGCTGCTATTATTACACTGATATTTCTTTCATAAATTATATGCACATTTTGGCTACTTATGGCTACATCTTGGCTAAATGGTTACCAAAAAGTAAATAGCTTTTGACAGTATGTTTAAGCTTTAGTTATTATATTGAAATTTCTTCCATTAAACACACTTTAGCTTCCATAAAGTATCCAGCTATTGCCTTTTTATTAAACTTTAATTATGTAACATGCTTTTTACAGTGTATTTAAAGATTTTGTTTAACATCATACCCTTGGTTTATTATATTTGGACAGTTTAAGATCATATCCTTAGTTTATTGTATTTAGACTGTATCTTCACAAGATATGTCAGTTTTTAACCTCTACACCGCTACTGGGGGGTTTGTTTCGCTCTAGACGTGTTCTGTCCCTTGTCATGTCAGAGAACTGGGACTTCGCAAAGTGCTGTTTGCCACACCTGCCAAGGCACAAAAGGGGGGTGGTAGGGGGGAGACAAAGAGAGCAATGTTGTTTCTCCTTTTTTTTACTCCTTTTTACCCCAATAACCGCAGTTTCACTTGGCAATAATATTAAATCTACGTCAAAACTATCATAAGTAACAATGTACTAACTTAACCAAAGACTACAAAATTTCCACAAAAGTTCAGAAGCAAAATTTGGGTCTCAAGCATGAATTAAAGAGAAAGAAAGTACTCTCGCAGTTAAGTCTAAATGCCAATATAGCATTTTTACAGGAGACTCACTTACTATGTAAGGACCAGTTTCGGCTGCAAAGAGACTGGTCTGGCCAAATTTTTCACTCAAGCTATACAAAAAAAAAAAAAACCAGGGGTGTGGGAATCTTAATACATAGAACTATTCAATTTGTAATGTCAGATACAATATCAGACTCTGAAGGGCGATATGTCATGGTGATGGGCAATCTATCCAATACTTAAATGATTTTGATTAATATCTATGCCCCTAATATGGGTAATAGAGCTTTCTTCCACAATGTATTTGCATGTATCCCTAATGCGAACACTCATAAAATTATAATGGCCAGAGACTTTAATTGTGTTTTAAATCCAGATCTGGATAGATCCTCAGCTACAACAGCAATACTATGTAATACTGCAGCAATATTTATACAACTTGTAACAGATCATAACTTATCAGAACCATGGAGGGTTTTAAATCCTATCCTAACTGCATACTCTTTTTTTTCTCACCCGTACATCATTGCTACTCAAGAACTGATTATTTTCTCATAGACAATCATTTTTTGCCCACTATCAAATCTTGTAAGTATGATGCTATTGTTATCTCTGACTATGCTACCCTCTGATCATGAAGCTTAAATTACTGCATCCTACACACCCATCTCGTAGCTAGCGTCTTATCCCCCTGTCATTAGCTGATTAGAACTATACAGAATTCATATCCAAGCAAACTGATTATTTTCTTGAGACAAATGCATCCTCAGAGATCTTAGCAGGGAAATTCTGAAGGCATTTTTAAGAAGACAGATTATTTCATATCTTTCTCACAAAAATAAATCAGAAACTAATAAGGCGTCTGAGTTAATCAGGGAATTTACCACAATAGATCTAAAATATGCCAGGACTCCAAATGAGGCACTTGATAGGAAAGGACAGGTTTTGCATTCACAATTTAACTGCTTGACTACTAAAGAAACGGAGCAGCTTATCTTTAAACTGCAACATCATTATTATGAACATGGAGAGTAGGCCAATAAAATCTTAGCCCAGTAAAACCACCAGGCTCAATACCCGTAACACAATAACAGCAATTAATAACACAGATAGAGGAAAAAAAGGTTGACCATAAAAATATAACCTACACATTCAGAGAGTACCACAAGTCCTTGAATTCTACTCAGTTTAAAGAAGGTAAGACACAATCTAATGAGTTTCTTGATTCATTAGATACCACAGCTAGTACTTAGTAGTGTGGAACTGGATAAACCTCTGACACTTTCAGCATTACTAGATGTTATAAACTCACTTCAAAGTGGTAAAACAGCCGGCCCTGATGGCTACCCAGTGGAATTTTATAAAATAAATTTCAAATAAATTAGCTTCACTATTATTAGCAAAGTTTATAGAAGCTAAAGACAACAAAATCCTACCTGAAACCTTTCGCCAAGCATTAATTATCATCTTTCCTAAGAGAAATAAGGACTTTTTGCAATGTGCATCATACAGACCAATCTCTCTTCTGAATAACAATGTTAAGATACTCTCCAAAGTTCCAGCCAGAAGGACTGAGAAAGTGCTTCCTTCTGTAATATCAAAAGACCAAACAGGATATATTAAAGGCGGACACTTAACTTCTAACCTTTGACGTTTGTTTAATATAATATATTCACCCATTAAGTCTAACACCCCAGAGATCTTATTATCTTTAGATACAGAGAAAGCATTTGATATGGTTGAATGGGACCACCTATTCATCACATTGCACAAATTTTGGTTTGGCCGAAACATATGTGCATGGATCAAACTTCTTTGTACTAGTCTAGAAGCCTCAGTTTGTGTTAATAACATTATTTCAGACTACTTCAAACTCCAATGTGGTACTCGACAAGGATTCCCCTTATTACCTTTGCTCTTTGCAATTGCCATTGAACCACTGGCTGTCTACTTTCGAAATGCATCAGAGATAACAGGGATTCTCAGAGAAGGACTTGAACAGAAGATATAACTAAGATGATGTGATGTTGTATATATATGACCCATGAAATTCTGAGCCAGCAGCCCTAAAAGCATTAGATTTTCAAAAGATACAGTATCTGGACTCAAATTCAATTTGAATATAAGTGTACCCTTTACAGTGAATTATCTAGCTCACAATGTCGGACTGAACACTTTCCAATTTATTTTAGCAGATCGGTTTAAATATCTAGGGGTAAATATCACAAGCAAATATAAAGCTCTTTTTCAACAAAATTTTTTCTGTCTGCATGGACAAAATTAAACAAGATGTGAATAGATGATCTACCCTTCATCTTATATTACCGTGCGTAGAACTCACACTATAACATGGCGTAAGCACAAAAGCGGGAATGTGCGTACACACAGAAAAATCCAGATGCAGGAATCTGTGCATATGCAAACTTCCACGTTCTTCCGCTCCATAAATCCCGATCAGCGTGAAAAGTAACACACGTGCACGCGCCTTCTGTCCCGCCCCAACTCCTCCCAGAATTACACCTCTTTGAATATGCAAATCAATATAAATAGCCCTTAAGCTCAGCCTTCTGTGAAAAGACAATGGGAAAAGCACGGGGGAAAATATAAGAATTTCAGCGAATACCAAGTGAAGGCAAAGGAAAAATGTACTATTTGTTGGTTTAAACAGTGGTATAATCAACAAAAGGAAGTTGATCGAGTGACACAGTGTCGGAGAAACTCGAAAGCTCAAATTCACAAAGTCGCACAGTGCCCGAAATAAAAAAGAAGCCACATATCAAAGTCACTGTGAAAAGGCGACTCGCAGCGGACCGTCTGAGTGTCATATGAAAGCTTATTAGGGTACAGAGAAAAAAAATAGGCACACAGTGGGGAAAAAAGCACGAAATGTCAACTTTAATCTCGAAATTTCCACTTTAATCACGTAGTTTACTTTGTCATTAAAGTAGAACATCATAAACTTCATCTTAAAATCGTTTATTTTACTAGTTTCTCAAATCCAATTGTAACTAAAGTAGCACGTTAAATGCTTTGTTCTGTGTTTGATCTTCTATGTGTGTGAATCACTACGTGCTTCCGTTCTTTCTCTTTCTCTGACAGGACACAGAATCCATTACATTCGTGATATTACAGCTCTCTGAATAATTAAAATACTGAGATGTATACGTGATATCTATTTCATGATGATAGGAATGAAAGCATGTTGTTAAACATGGGAACACGGTGGCGCAGTGATTGTTCATATCTCATGCAAGAGGCTTGCTGGGCCATGCGCGACCTTCAATGAAATAATTTATTACAGAAGTACTGTCTCTTTCAAACATACTAACCTCCAATTCCTGTCCTTACTTTTCTTTCTCCAAATACCCAATCACCACACAATCAGCTCTGTAATAGACGTTAAGCCATCTGTAAGCTTAGAACGCCGATTCTTCAAAACTTTTAAGGAACATTGAAATATTATTCTATCCGTCTATCCTTCCAGTGTCGCGTCAGCACCAGCAATAATACAGCGCAAGGCAGGAGCAATCCATGAACTAGCTAGCGCTGCGGCACCGTGTCCTCACATGTTTAATTTTTAACAACACAGATTATTTAAATGAAGTTAAAGTTTTATCTATATACTATAATCAACATATTTTGCTGCATTTCATCTTAAAAATGATATTGTCATCATACGCGCTTTATAAAGTGGCGCAGGTTGTGCAATATTATAACTGTAGTGCAAGTTTACAGTGGAGTAATTGAAGAGCTCAGTTCCAAAATCAGCTAAGTACAAAAGATAAATTTTGGAGATAAATAGGAAAATCTGGGTCCGTAAGCAGATTTTGAAACTAAATCCCTAAAACTATAGCGCTACACTGTTGCGATTAGCAGGTTTTGAAGCTCAAACATATTTTCGGCGCGTGACCAACTGCATGAAAAGTCACAATCACGTGTTTACTAAATTTTACCAAAAGGTGTAATTAGCAGATTTTGGAACTCACATCTTCAATTGTACTTATAAGTACAAACAGTTCTACAAGGAGCACTTGATTGAGTGCGTTTATAGTTCTTGGGATGAAACTGTTTCTGAACTGCGAGGTCCGTACAGGAAAGTCTCTGAAGCATTTTGCCGTGGCTGACGCAGTGTGTGCTTGATGCTCTATCCTGATAATTCTCTTTCCGATCAGCTGCTGCTGTGATTCCCCACTCAGATACAGTGATATAAATACTCTGAGTGGTGCAGTGAGAGTAATATGGAAAAAGATGATCCGCTGTGGCAACCCTTAACGGGAGCAGCTGAAAGAAGAAGAAGATGCACTGAGAGTAACAACGCTAAAGCAGTTATGGTATTTGGAATACTATGGCTATTCCCTGGACCATTATATTGCTGCAGGTTAATTACAATCAGATACATTACACTAATAAACAATATGCAGTTAATTTCAGTGTATTTATAAAGCCGCGTCAGGAATGTGAGTTTAAGAAAGAAAGGGTAACTACACAGGCACAGTAGCACTGCTTTGACGCTGGGTGCCGCCAGTCTGCAAAACCAAGCGGAGAAATTGCGTACGCCAGGGTATGAAGTACCGTGGAAATGTGCGTGGCTTTACGCCAAGTTTAGGTTTTATACAAAGTGATTTGAGCAGAAACGTTCGTACGCAACATTTCTGTGCGTACGCACCGTTTATACATGAGGCCCCTGGTTATCGACACAAATTGAAGAATATACACAAGCCTGGTCTGCAATAGAAATAAAATCTTGCAGTACTTCTTTTTGTTATTTGCTCTGTGCACCAGTTAATAGAAATTACTTTCAATACACTAATAATCCAACTGCCCTTCATTCTCTCAGAATATGGAACCAATGTAGGAAGCACTTTAGGACAGAGAAGCTTTTATCTGTTGCACCTCTACACGACAACCACTTTTTACCAATCTCTCTAACTTTTACACTACTTAACATCTGGAAAATGTCCAGGATTAAAATACCTAGAGACTTGTACATAGATAATGTCTTCACATCCTACAAACAATTATGCTTCAGATTCAACCTTTCATCAACACAGCCCTTACACTACTTTCAAGCTAAAAACTGTTGTTAAACAGAACCTGCTCAATTTTCCTCACCTTCCACCTTGTTCTATTCCAGAAGAAATACTGATCAGTCTTGAATACTTAGATAGCATCTCTACAATTTATAACAATATTTTAAAGTCCTTTCCATTCAAAGACCCCAAAGTACATTGAGGAAAGGATTTGTCACTTAATATTTCAGAAAAGGAGTTTAATGCAACAATGCACAAAATACACTCTAGCGCAATATGTGCAAAGCACTTAATCATTCAACTTAGCATCTGTAATCAAGCGCATTTATCTTGTTTAAAATTGTCCAAAATGTTTCCAGGACAAGTTTCAACCTGTGAATGTTGCAATCTAAATCCAGCCTCACTGGGCCACATTTAAATTAACAACATTTTGGACAAAAATGCATGCCTCGGTGTCACAATTACGACAAACCCATTAACAGCTGTGTTCGGTGGTCTCCCAGATGGGCTTAAAGTGGAGAAGGACAAACAAACTGTGATTGCCTTTACTACACTACTAGCATGTAGACTTATCTTGCTCAACTGGAAGAATCCCAGCTCACCACTTTCGAGTTAGTGAGTAGCTGATGTTATACTGTATACTACTTGAAATTGGAAAAAATCAAATTCTCACTTAGAGGATATCTGTTCAAAACATATCTGTTCAAAACTTTAAAACATGGCAGGATCTAATCAATAACATTTTAGAATAAGCTTCCACTTTGGGGAAAAGTGTACTTTTCCTTTCTTGTTTCCTTTTATAGAGTAGATCTGGATGCTGGCTCTCCTCTCTTTATCTTGGGTGAGGGTTGAATTTTGCTTTGTTTCTTTGCTTTAAGTTTGACTTATCTGTATGGAATGTTATCTGCTTCTAATTAAAATAAAAATAAATAAATAAATAAAAAATTGACATATACTCCAGGCACACCCCCAAATTCACCAAATTTCTGTATTTTAAGGGCACCTATTAACCTACCATTGTCTTTGAGAATTCTGTTTCTTAGACATTTATATTCTACTATAGCTTGTAACAAATGATGCTCTGCACAAAAGTGTGCCAACTGTCTGCTTCAGCCGCAGACCTGTCAGTGTGCCACGAAATTATTTGATTGAAGTATGCATCTGCTGTGCTTCTAAATGGGTGACAGCACTGGCAGTTCACGCCTACTCAAACCATATTATTTGATTATGTCATGTGAGTGTGCTCAAATCCTTTTCTGATAGACAATTTAGATTGTTTTTTTCTCTAGAATTTGCTTGAACATTACGGTTGATTTTGCAACTTCTCTCATTGCGCTAAGAATCATAGTTCGCTTGCAGGAGCGATTATATTCGCGCTTGGGGAAACCTGATACAGTATGTAAGATAGCTGCAGCTTGCGAGAAGATTTGTCTAATGGCAAGACAACGATCCAAAATATAAATCGAAAGCTACACAAGTATGGCTTCAAAACAACAATATAAATGTGCTGGAGTGGCCGCGTCAGAGTTCAGATCTCAACACAAAGAGAATTTGTGGTGGACTTGACAAAGGCTGTTCACTCACAATCTCCATGACACCTGACAGAGCTTGAGCACTTTACCAAAGAAGAAGAACTCACAGAGAGTTGGGGAAGAACGCTGGTTTGAGCGAGGAGTCGAGGAGGCCATTTACTTGACAAAGGAACGACCATCTCTGAATGGAGGAGGGGGCCTAAGGATACATCTTTCACCATCTTACAATGCTGTGATTGCAGCCATTCCCCAACTCTCTGTGAATGGTACTCATGGCCATTGATCAATGGACAATTTGCATATCGTTGATCACACGGCCCATTGTTAGTCAATGGTGCTAGTTTCGGTCATTATGCAAAGGTACTGTTTATAAGGTTGGAGAAACCTGCAGTCAACTGAGACTGAGGAAGTCACTTAGATGATTGATGTAACGTATCTCCCTGGAAAAGAACTATGTCCAGATGAATCTAGGACAGAGAACAAGCTTGAAAGGGACCAGTCTTTGAAGAAACGGAGAGCTTCTCCAAGTATCAATATTGGTAAATGGTGTACCCCATGGAGCAATATGTTGTGGTGGTGCCACAGAAGTAGTTATATACAGTAGGTCATGCTTGGTTGGCAGAGTGTCAAGATCAATACATTGAAATAAATGGTCCATTCAAGTGGCAGGAATCCTATAAGATTCTATGTCTGTCAAATTTTGGAATGCACACGGCCTAGAATATATCAAGTTTGCTTGGCCCTTGGCCCACCCTTGGTGAAGTGGTAGCTCTGAGGCTAGGGATCTGCACTGGTAATCGGAAGGTTGCCAGTTCAAATCCTGTAAATGCCAAAAGGGACTCTGCTCTGTTGGGCCCTTGAGCAAGGCCCTTACCCATCCTGGGTATGACGTTAATCTGCGTCCAGCCCTGCATGTACGCCCTCCAACCTGCAGGGAAAAACCTGGGGTTGATGGCAGAATTGGCACTCCAGCCACCATGAAAATCCTCACACTGTTCCATTCCATCTGAACTAGTGTGCTGCCGAGGTGTCACCCGTTGCATGGCTGCACTCGGGTCCTAATCCAGGATTCTGAGGTGGTTTGTCATGTGGTGGGTGTGGCAATGCGCTGTATCAGCGCCTGCTCCTAACCTCCTCATGGCCCTTACATTACAAAAGGGGAATAAAGACTGAAAGTATACATGGGGCTGTCAGAGGGGGAGCTTTGACGAGGCTTTTGCAGAGTCTGTCTCACCCTAACAGTAATTCCAGAATAGAATTTCAAGGGGGCTACCTGGCAGTGGACCACTGAACTCAGAGACAGGCGAGTTGAACAAGATACTGATGTTGGTGGGAGATAGACAGAGCGAGAGAGACACAGAGAGGCCAGCAAGAGAGTGTTTTTGGTGCACAAGACACCGAGATTGAAGGGTGGCATGGACGGCAGCTACTTCACCCGACAGTCAGGGAACCAAACCTAAGGAGGCAGATGGAGTTTGTTTTCTCTGTTCTTTCTTATATGACACTTAGCATTCTTTCTTTGATTACTAAACCAATGAGTGTTTTGTTTTTTTAAAAGGAAGCCATTTTTGGTACATTTGAATTTTGTGGCACTTCCTCCTCTGGACTGCCATGCAGAGATGCCACTCATCCTTCAGCTGATCTATAATAAAGTGTCCTTCATATCCATCTCTCATATAGTCCTTACAATATCTAGCCATCTATCTCTCTTGTTCTTTGCCAATCTGTTTGTTTCCTTCTTCATTCCTGCACTGTATCTAATGTGCAGTTCATGTGTACACACTGTACTTGTGTTTACGTCTCTTCAATAGACTTGGTGCCACACGCAAGCCTGGTTTCTCTCCTGTGCTCAGTCCTAACAGGACAGCTTCCAACTCCCCGCAACACTAAACAAGAAAAAGCAGGCGCACAATATGAAAAGCCGTCTGTTTATTTATCAACTAATGACTGCTTCCACCAGACCGTAGTTACTTATAGAATATGTTTTTACATTTAGGTATTTTATTTATTTTTTAAAATGGTCACTGCATTGACCTGCAGATGTTCTTTTTTTCCTTTGTTTTTAGGTTGATTTTGGAATTGCTTTAATTTATCAGGTAAGGTGCTAAAATAATAAAAAAAATAAAATGACTCTCTGTCTCACTTCTCACTCTCTCTATCCTTTATAGACACTCTTCCTGCTTAAGCTCTCCGTGCATCTGTGTTTTCGGGATTTTTCTGACTGTCTGCCACCTCTAGTGATTTGGGACTGCAACCAAAACGTATTTTCCTAATTAGCAGGCACACAGAGGGTTGTGTGGGTGGCACAAGCATGCTGCTTGGTGCTCTTCTCTTCTGGCGTTGGATCTGATGTCTGTTTGTGGGGGCTGTACCCCTTACTTGTATATCTAGATGTTTAGTCATATTGTTAGGTTGCCTCCTTGGCTCGACTGCCTGCTCTAAACTATAGATATTTTTAATTAAGTCCACCATGAGGAGCAGCTGCTCTATCTCTGTCTTCTGAGCAGATGCCAATAGATTTTATGGGTACTGCGCAATTTTTTTTTGATTATTAGTTTTAATTTACTCATGAAGCAATATGAATACATTCCAGGCTGCGTGACCAAACTGAATGGACTTTCAACCTTCATACACAGGAAACGTGTGGGCTCCTTTTATCATGACGGAGAATACCCATATCTGTGTGGCATGTGTGAACATAGTTGGTGGATGGTATGCACTGACCAATCTTTGGATGAGTTCGACGAGCGATCCATAATCCGAAAAGAATGAGTCAGCCGTAAATCGTCAGGTGAACATTACTCACACTTTGTCATCACCTTCGTATCAGCCATATATCATCGTGTCAGTCTACTGCCATCTTTACTTATGCCGACACTTCAAGTGAGTTTCTTACATTCCATCCATTATCCAACCCACTATTATCCTAACTACAGGGTCACAGGGGTCTGCTGGAGCCAATCCCAGCCAACACAGGACGCAAGGCAGGAAAAAAACCCCGGGCAGGGCGCCAGCCCACCGCAGGGCACACACACCAAGCACACTCTAGGGACAATTTAGGATCGCCAGTCCACCTAACCTGCATGTCTTTGGACTGTGGGAGGAAACCAGAGTAGTTTCTTATATTTTGTCATTTATTAGTTCTTGTTACTTTCACTTGTGTTCTCCTTTGCTTTGCAGAGTGCCTATTGATGATGCACTCTGTGAAGGGCACTATATAAAAATACACTTTAACTGATGGCTCTTGGTGCCATAGCGCTGTAGCTAGATCTGATGCCTCACAACTAGATTTGAATCCCATGCCCAGTCAATGTCTGGGTTGGACTTTGCTGGTACTCCCTGTGTTGGAGCTAAAAGGGTGGCTCAGTCAACACTGAAAAATCACTGGTAAAAACCTCACCCTTGTTCATAGCATATACAGGTGCATCTCAATAAATTAGAATATCATCGAAAACTGAAACTCCTATATTATCTAGATTCATTACACACAGAGTGATATACTTCAAGTGTTTATTTCTTTTCATTTTGCTGTTTATGGCCTACAGGTAATGAAAACTCAAAATTTAGTATCTCAGAAAATTAGAATATTACATAAGACCAATAAAAAATGATTTTTAATACAGAAATATTGGCCTACTGAAAAGTCTGTCCATGTAGGCACTCAATACTTGGTCGGGGCTCCTTCTGCATGAATGACTGCATCAATGCGGCGTGGCATGGAGGCGATCAGTCTGTGGCACTGCTGAGGTGTTATGGAAGCCCATGATGATTTGATCGCGGCCTTCAGCTCGTCTGCATTGTTGGCTCTGGTGTGTCTCATCTTCCTTTTCATAGATTCTCTATGGGGTTTAGGTCAGGCAAGTTTGCTGGCCAATTAAGCACAGTGATACCATGGTCATTAAACCAGGTATTGGTGCTTCTGGCGGTGTGGGCAGGTGCCAAGTCCTGCTGTAAAATGAAATCAGCATCTCCATAAAGCTTGTCACCAGAGGGAAGCATGAAGTGCTCTAAAATGTCCTGGTAGACGGCTGAGCTGACTTTGGACTTGACTTGAGTGGACCAACACCAGCAGATGACAGGGCTCCCTAAATCATCACTGACTGTGGAAACTTCCCACTGGACCCTCAAGAAACTTGGATTCCGTGTCTCTGCACTCTTCCTCCAGACTCTGGGCCCTTGATTTCCAAATGAAATGCAAAATTGACTTTCATTTGAAAAGAGGACTTTGGACCACCAAGCAACAGTCCAGTCCATTTTCTCCGTAGCCCAGGTATGACGCTTCTGACGTTGTCTGTGGTTCAGGAGTGGCTTGACATGAGGAATGCTGTGACAGTTGTGGCCCACGTCCCAGATACACATGTCTGTGTGTGGTGGCTCTTGAAGCACTGACTCCAGCCGCAGTCCACTCCTTGAGAATCTCCCCCTAATTCTTGAATGGGCTGTGCTTCACAATCCTCTCAAGGCTGCACTTATCCCTGTTGCTTGGGTACATTTTTTTCCTTCCACTCAATTTTCCATTAATATGCTTGGATACAGCAGCTTCTTTAGCAATGACCTTTTTTGGCTTCCCCTCCTTGTGGAGGGAGGGTGTCAATGATTGTCTACTGGACAACTGTCAAGTCAGCATTCTGATCGTGTGGCCTACTGAACCAGACTGAGAGACCTCAGGCTCAGGAGCCCTTTGCAGGTGTTTTGGGTTAATTAGCGAAGTTGAGTGGGACACCAGGGGCCTCATGTATCAACGGTGCGTACGCACAAAAATGTTGCGTAAGAACGTTTCCATATTCAAATCGCGATGTACAAAACCTAAACTTGCCGTAAAGCCACGCACATTTCCACGGTAGCTCATACCCTGTTGTACGCAAGCTCTCTGCTTGGTTTTGCAGACTGGCGGCACCCAGCGTCAAAACAGTGCTACTGCTCCAGTGTGGTTTTCCTTTCTTTTTTAGATCCACATCCCTGACGTGGCTTTATAAATACAACTGCATATTGTTTATTAGTGTAATGCATCTGATTGAAATTAACCTGTAACAATATAATGGTCCACAGAATGGTCAAACTATTCCAAATACCATAACTGCTTTAGCGTTGTTACTCTCACTGCACCTCGGATCCCACATTGGATCATCTTTATCCATATTACTCTCATTGCACCACTCAGAGTATTTATATCACTGTATCTGAGTGTGAATCACAGCTGTACAGCAGCTGATCAGAAAGAGAATTATCAGTATACAGCATCGAGCACACGCTGCCTCAGCCATTCACTATTTGAACTGCTCTCATCCAACAAACGCTTCAGAGTCTTTCCTGTACAGACCTCGCGGTTCACAAACAGTTTCATCCCAAGAACTCTAAACGCACTCAATCAGTCTATCAAGTGCTCCTTGTAGAACTGTTTGTACTTATAAGTACAATCACCTCACTGTAAACTTGCGATACAGTTATAATATTGCACAACCTGTGCCACTTTATGAAGCGCGTATTTACATATGATGATGATATCATTTTTAAGATGAAATGCAGCAAAATATGTTTATTATATTATACAGATAAAACTTTAACTACACAGTGCCGCTGCGCTAGCGAGGAGCTGATGCTTTGTTCAGGGACTGTTCCTGCCTCGCGATGTATTCTTGTCTGGTGCTGACGCGACACTGGAAGGATAGATGGATAGAATAATTAAACACGTACTACGAAGATATTTCAATGTTCCTTAAAAGATTTGAAGAATCGGCGTTCTAAGCTTACAGATGGCTTAACGTCTATTACAGAGCTGATTGTGTGGCAATTGGGTATTTGGAGAAAGAAAAGTAAGGACAGGAATTAGAGGTTAGTACGTTTGAAAGAGACGGTACTGCTACAATAAAGTATTTCATCGAAGGTCGCATATGGCGCAGCAAGCATCTTGCGTGAGACATGAACTATTAATTGCGCCACCGTGTTCCCATGTTTAATTACATGCTTTAACTCCTATCATCATGAAAATGATATCACGTATACATCTCAGTATTTTAATTATTCAGAGAGCTGTAATATCACGAATGTAATGGATTCTGTGTCCTGTCAGAAGAAGAGAAAGCCTGGAAGCACGTAGTGATTCACACACATCGAGCACATAGAAGATCAAATACAAAACAAAGCATTTAACGTGCTACTTGAGTTAATATGGGATTTGAGAAACTAGTAAATTAAACGATTTTAAGATGAAGTTTATGATGTTCTACTTTAATGACAAAATAAACTACGTGATAAAAGTGGAAATTTAGAGATTAAAGTTGACATTTCATGCTTTTTCCTACTGTGTCTTTTTTTTCTCTGTACCCTAATAAGCTTTCATATGACACTCAGACGGTGGGCTACGACTCGCCTTTTCACGGTGACTTTGATATCTGACAACTTCTTTTTTATTTCGGGCACTGTGTGACTTTGTGAACGTGAGCTTTCGAGTTTCTCCGACACGCTATGTCACTCGATCAGCTTCCTTTTGTGGTTTATACCACTGTTTAAACCAACAAATAGTACATTTTTCTTTGCCTCCACTTGGTATTCGCTGAAATTCTTATATTTTCCCTCTTGCTTTTGCCATTGCCTTTTCACAGAAGGCTGAGCTTAAGGGCTATTTATATTGCTTTGCATATTCAAAGAGGCGTAATTCTGGGAGGAGTTGGGGGCGGGACAGAAGGCTTGTGCACGTGCGTTACTTTTCACGCTGACCGGGATTTATGGAGCGGAAGAACGTGGAAGTTGGTGAACGCACAGATTTTTTTGTGCGTAAGCACATTTCCACTTTTGTGCTTGTTATTGTGCAAATTCTACGCACAGCATTATGCATGAGGCCCCAGGAGTCTACAATACTGAATTCATCCATCCATTATCCAACCCACTATATCCTAACTACAGGGTCACGGGGGTCTGCTGGAGCCAATCCCAGCCAACACAAGGGTGCAAGGCAGAAAACAAACCCCGGGCAGAGCGCCAGCCCACCGCAGACAATACTGAATTGTTTCATGATATCCTAATTTTCTGAGATACTGAATTTTGGGTTTTCATTAGCCATAATCAGCAAAATGAAAAGAAATAAATGCTTGAAATATATCACTTTATGTGTAATGAATCTACATGTGAGTTTCACTTTTTGAATTGAATTACTGATTTGTTGAGATGCACCTGTATAATGCGTACTGCTTTAGAAAGACTAGCAGTATTATTAAAGACCTCAGCCATCCTGCACAGTCACTTTTTGTGCCTAATATCACTCGTACCACCAGATTAAGAGATGATTTCCACCCTCAGGTCATAAGGTAATTCAAGAGCCACTACTACCTGATTGACCAGAATTTTAATATTACATAATTCTGGATTTACTGTTTGGTGTTGTCTGCCCAGCTACACTACTGGCCTTAATCTATAGGAGACATTAACTTAAACTTAACAAGTCTTCACCCCCTTGGAAGTTTTCTCATTTTACACAACACTGAATCACAGTAGATTTAATTTGGCTTTTTGACATTGATCAAAAGAAAAAGACTCTTTTAAAGGTTAAGTATTTTTCAAGTCGAAGTTATTTCTTCACAATCGTGGTATATATTAGTTTGCCACATGACGCTGTGTTCTAAAGTGAAGCATATTTTATACGTTTTAAAAAATAAACTAACCCCACTGTTGTGCTCTATAATGGAGGTGAAGGAGGAGTCTTAATGTGATGAAAACCTTAATGCCAAGGTGAAAACAGACCCTGGCAGTGTTGCATAATTCCAGATATAAAACACAAAATAACTGATCGCATTAAGCATTCATGCCCTGTGGTGGGCTGGCGCCGTACCTGGGGTTTGTTTCCTGCCTTGCGCCCTGTGTTGGCTGAGATTGGCTGCAGCAGACCCCTGTGACCCTGTAGTTAGGATATAGCGGGTTGGATAATGGATGGATGGATTAAGCATTCACCCTCTTCAGTATTTAGTTAATGCACCTCTGCCAGCCATGACAGCCTTGAGTCTGTGTGCACAGGTCTCTCATGCTATCCACTTTGCCCATCTGCACACTGACATTTTTTCCCCATTTTTTGCTAAACTGCTCAAGCTCTGTTAGGGGATCATGAGTGAACAGCCTTTATCATGTTCAGCACACACCTTCTCAGCTGGACTGAGATCGAGATTCTGATTCGGCCACTCCAGGACATTCACATGGTTGTTTTGAAGTCATTCCAGTGTAACTTAAGATTTATGCTTTTGGTTGTTGTCTTCCTGGAACACAAATCTTCTTGCGAGGTGTGGGTTTCTTATAGACTGCAGCAGGTTGTTCTCCAGGATTTCCCTGAATTCATTTTACTCTCACAAGCCTTCCCATCTCTGCTGCAGAGAAGCATCCTCAGAACACGATGCTGAAACCGCTATGGTTTATGCGTTTAGGCTAAAAATCTCAATTTTGCTCTGATTGTTACTTTTCCTTAAAGCCGAGACTGGTGGTTCACTTGGGTGTTGTCTGCACAGTCTCCTCAGTCTCATTCAGTGTAGCTTGTCACTCATTCAGAGTTGTTCAAGGTCTCATGGTAGCCTCTGTCACTAGTGTTTTGGCTGCATGATTATTCAGGTTTTTGTGGACAGCCTGTTCTGGTAAGATTTACAGTTGTGTCACACTCGTTCCATTTCTCATTAATTGACTTAACTGGATATTCAGTGACTTGGAGATTTTCTTATCTTGTAGCAGTGCTACTTTATAAGAACTGCATCTCCCAGCAGTCCTTGCTGGGGTCAAAGGTGGCCACAGGTAGTTAGGTAAAGGAGAGGATGGTGAGGTCCCAGTCCAGACAATCTCAATCGTACAACCAGAGACGTAAGCCTGTGCAATTCTCGGTTGGGGAGAAAGTCTGGATCAGGACTCTTCCCCTCTCCAAAGCCTCTGAGAAATTCACTGCTAAACTGGCTCCTAAGTGGTTCGGCCCGGCTACGGTTGTCCAAAAGAAGGGACCAGTGACCTACGCAATAGAGTGGGGATTGCCAGGGACTAAGAAAATAGACACTGTAAACATCTCCAATCTCAAGCCTTGGTTCGGCCGTACACCACGGTCTGGGGGTGGGGATTGTAGCAGTGCTACTTTATAAGAACTGCATCTCCCAGCAGTCCTTGCTGGGGTCAAAGGTGGCCACAGGTAGTTAAAAGGAGGGCAGAGGGCAAAGAGGAGTAAAAAAAAGTTTGTTTTGTTTTGGTGCGGTGTGTGCTGCGGTTATGTGTCGTTTCTGCCTGCTGTTATTGGAACTCTAATCTTTTTGTCCTGGACTGTACTCGTTTGTGGGGGTCTGGATTGTCTGTCTACCTGTGCACTGAGAACTGTGTTGGATTATTTGGTTTTCCGGAAGAGTGGAGCGCTCCTGAATCAACCATCTGATTTCATCCACATCATCAGTAACTACCGGTAGGACTGTATTTTTCCTTCCCCCTTTCAACATACAGATCGCTGGACTTAACTTGGTCACTTTTCATCTTCATCCGGTTTGGTTTATATGGACTTTGCTGTGTAGTGTTTGTGTTTATATGTAATATCGCCGAAGGGGTCAGGGGTGGTATTACTGTTTTCATAAATTATTTTGGGTCATTATATTTGTAATTGTTTGCCTTTCCCAGTGTGCTTTATTGTCTCTGTTGTGAGTGTGTGTGTGTCGATCCAAGGCTGGGGACGTTCCTGGGATCTCTTCTATTAAAATAAATAAATCACCGTCATCTTTGACGGTGTGAATCTTAGCGGCCCCTGACCGCTACAATCTTAATCCACTGACTTGTGCTTTTCAGTCACCTTTTTGCAGAATTGTTTTTTCTGCTCTCTTTTCTTCATTGTGTAGGTTACACCACCATAGTGACTCACCACAAGTAGGCCCTTTCATATAAGGTGCATTTACACTACAATCTAATGAAACCCCAGAGAGCTGATCTCCACTTAACTAATTCTATGACTTTTAAAACCAACTGGCTGCACCAGTGACAGTATATGGTGTGTCATATTAATGGGGCTGAATGCTTATGCCATCAATTATTTTGTGTTTCATATGCGGAGATTACTTTTCACTTTGACATTAAAGATTCTTTTTCTGTTGATCAGTAATAAAAGCCAAATTAAACCCACTGTGATTCAATTTTGAATAACGGTAAAATGGCAAAATGGGAGGTGATTACTTTTTGTAGGCACTGTACATGATCAGTTGATTAATTGATTGACTCCAGATCCTCCACCATGTGAGGGAGAAACATCCTCATCATTTTGTCTCAGACCACAGAACTTATAACTCAGGTCTCCTCCATATCAGACTTTCCCCCCCTTCATCCACTGTTTACAAAGATAACCTCTCATATGCACTTCTGCTGTCATGTTAAATTAGGTGATTTGTCATTTTAAAGCACTGCACACCCTGCAGCCAGTAATTGTAATGTCATAATTGTAGTGAATATCCAGACTGGCACCTTTAACGTTCTAATTTACTAATTTCTTGGATGTCAGGACTGAATGATCTAAAAGGACGGACAAGAAATTCTGCCTACATGGTGTTTATCAAGGGTTTAAAAAGTAGCAGCCAGAAAACGACTTCAAGGTGAGCTGAGTCATATGTAGATGTAAACCAGCAAACACAGGCATAGAAAAACTGTTATTGAGAAGTAAAACGAGAAGCAGAAGAAGTCAAGGAAAATGAAAAACATACAGGGGTGGGAGGGCCTCATGGCCGCCTACCTTACAAAAGGTCAGACTGACAAGACTCTAGCCATGAAATGTCTCCTACGGTGCTGCAGAACTCAACAGAAAGCACTTCACTTTGATACCGACCATCTCTCTGATGAAATGATCAAAAGACACCAACAATAAACATTTATTTTTTGATTATGTATGGAGCCTCCTGCCTCCATGGCCCCAGGAAACACAGCTTAAGGATTGGGCTTTTCAGCCATCTAAGGACAAGAGAGGCAATAGAACTACAAAGCTGAACCTGGGTGGGTACACGTCAGTACCACAATTATCCACAGAGCCAAGTCAAACGTGTATGAGCCACAGTAAGAGAGCTGCTTGAATAAATAAATGGGCATGGTTAAAGTAATACTCCACACAAAATGGACATTGTTATATATGTTACTTTGTAGCAGGGCTACATGATTGTAGATATTTAATGTGTGTTTTGTGCTGAGTCGTGTCTTTTTTGCATCGTTCTGTTGAAATCCATTGTGTGTTTATGTAAATGTTGTCCCTGGGAAACAAATGAGGAAGGATGATGCAGGGAGGCAGCGACCCCACTACCAGTATTTCCTGTTGTCTCAACCAATTTCATCCAGGATAGTCTTCATTTAAACGAGAAGAGGGAAGTATAAAGTCAAGTCAAGTCAAGTTGGGGAGCATGCACTGGTACAGTGTGTTGCCGCACCCACTCCTCACAGGTGGCGCAATGGTAGTGCTTCTGCTTTGCAGTAAGGTGACTGTGGAAGATTGTGGGTTCGCTTCCCGGTTCCTCCCTGTGTGGATAGCGCTTTGAGTACTAAGAAAAGCGCTATATAAATGTAATGAATTATTATTATTATTATTATTACATGACGAAACAACTCAGGATCCCGGTTTGCAACCCCCTACGCAGACACACGGTGTAGTCCCACCATCCAGAAATGACCCTCTATCTGCCGCAGCCAGGTGTTACGTGGGTGACCCCTTGGTCTGGTACAGCCACTCCCCAACAATGAGGATCTTACGAGCTGGATCACCCTCGGGAAAACACACCACATGGCCGTAGTGCCGTAACTGACGCTCCATCACAATTCAGGTGATGTGCCTCACTCGGGACTCCATGAGCAACACAAAGTCAAACCAATGGTACCCAAGGATTTTCTGGAGAGGCACAGTACCAAAGGAGTCCAGTCTTCGTTTCAGGTCACTGGTGAGCGTCCAACTCTCGCAACCATATAGCAGGACAGGGAGCACCAGGACTCTAAAGACTTGGACCTTCGTCCTTTTGCAGAGATATCGGGAGCACCACACACCCCTTTCCAGCGACCTCATGACCCCCCATGCTATCCCAATCCATCTACTGACTTCATAGGTAGAGTCACCAGAGACATGAATGTCACTACCGAGGTAAGTAAACCTCTCGACGAGGTCGACATTCTCTCCACAGACAGACACACTGCTGATGGTCGTGCCCAAGAGGTCATTAAAGGCCTGATCTTTGGTTTTTATCAGGACTTTCGCAAGCCCAGACACTCAGACTCCTCACTCAGTCTCTCGAGCGCCCTGATCAGAGCCTCCATCGACTCAGTGAAGATCACAGCATCGTCAGCAAAGTCAAGATCTTCCCCAAGTCAGTGAATCTTTCTTTGCCAACAGATGCCCCACAGCCGCTGGACCCCACGACCTTGCCCAACACCCAGTCCATACAAGCATTGAAAAGAGTAGAGCAGAACACACACCTGACGAACCCCAGAATCAACTGGGAAGAACGCAGAGGTTCTGCCTCCACTCTGCACAGCACTCACAGTACCAGTGTACAGTACACTGGTACACTGTATTGGTAAGTATAAAGGAAGGAGAAAAAGGAGATCGAGAGGAAAGAAGAGCCATTTTTGCATTAATTTCACCAAATCATTGCTTACTTTTCATTGCACAACCTTACCGTCTGCTTTTTTCATTGTTCTGGATCATCATTACATCAGACAGTGAGGAGAAACCCTGGGGTTTGGATTTATTTCAAGCACTGCATAGGACTCACATGGTGAGATCGTTTTGAATTATTTCAGGAAGGAGCAAACGTATTATATAGGACAGTATTTCATTTAATTCAGGACATTAATAACTTTGGACTCATTCTATTTCATTCATTCATTTGCAGTTTGTTTTTGATCTGTGTTCTGTGTTTATTCATTTATTGTTTAGGGACAAGGGAGGGCTTTGTATTGTTTTGATTACTTTGCATTCTTGTGCTTGTTATAAATAAGATATATATATATATATATATATATATATATATAGAGAGAGAGAGAGAGAGAGAGAGAGAGAGAGAGAGAGAGAGAGTCTTTCACTTGTGCCTTTGGGATGGTGTATACATATATATATATATATATATATATATATACACACACACACACACACACACACACACACACACACACACACACACACACACACATATATATATATATATATATATATATATATATATATATCCATCCATCCATCCATTTTCCAACCCGCTGAATCCGAACACAGGGTCACGGGGGTCTGCTGGAGCCAATCCCAGCCAACACAGGGCACAAGGCAGGGAACCAATCCCAGGCAGGGTGCCAACCCACCGCAGGACACACACAAACACACCCACACACCAAGCACACACTAGGGCCAATTTAGAATCACCAATCCACCTAACCTGCATGTCTTTGGACCGTGGGAGGAAACCGGAGCGCCCGGAGGAAACTATATATATATAATTACTGATTGCCTGTCTGTCCTTGTATATATACAAGGGGGCTCTGTTACCTGCTTGCTTCGCTTGCCCACCCCCCGGGTTTGGTCAACTGGATATACAATTTTAAGACATTGTTATTTCATGGGAATTGTTACATATGCATTATTTTCACTTTTACATTAAAACTTTACTAAAAACAATATTTGGAATTAACTTTTCTTCAAGATCGCATTGAATTTTGATTCCGTGTTTGGAATTACATCGTGACAACGCAACATATGTCTGCCCGTGAGTGAATATCGATTCTTTCTCTCTAATAAATAAAACCTCCATTGACTCAACAAAGATCACAGCATCGTCAGCAAAGTCAAGATCAGCGAACTTTTCCTCGCCAACAGATGCCCCACAGCCGCTGGACCCCACAACCTTGCCCAACACCCAGTCCATGCAAACATTGAACAGAATTGGAGCAGAAAACACCACTGACGAACCCCAGAATCAACTGGGAAAACTGCAGAGGGTCTACCTCCACTCTGCACAGCCCTCACAGTACCAGTGGACAGGCCGGCCATGAGGGGATCCCGCAAAGTCTCAGGATATCCCACAGGGCAGCTCAATCAACTGAGTTGAATGCTTTATGAAAATCGACAAAAGCTACAAAGAAACTCTGCCAATATTCATGTTGGCGCTCCATGAGAACTATCAGTGCCAGGATACAGTCGATGGTAGACTTCTTAGGCGTGACACCAGACTGCTCTGGTCGCTGGTAGGCGAGCAAGTGATCATGAATCCTATTCAGGACGACCCTAGTAAGGACTTTACCCGGAAACCAAGAGCAGCGTTATCTACCTGTAGTGGAGGGGGGGACAATGCCTTGTAAGATTAAAAAAATTCAAAAGACTTCTGTGGTAACCCACCCATCAGCTCCTGTATGTCTAGTCAACAGAAGTTAAAGGCTTACCTCTGGTTTGGGTCCTTTGTTCGCTCCTGGGCACATGAATGTGACAAACTCATGGCAGCGTTTGTGAACAACAAAGCTGCAGACTAGAAAACAAACAGAAAGAAAATAAAATTGGGCCATCAGCATGAGCTACAAAAGAACTGGGCCAAACAGGAAGTTCTATATACAGTACAGTATTCCAAGAGCCTGATAATCACTGGAAATGTGACAGTAGTAGTCACCACATGGAAGAAACTGTTGCTTAATACTTACTGTAACTACCTGACAAACAACCGTTTCATCTTCTTTAATACTGAAAATGATTAGCTAAGATGTAGAACACATTGTGGCAGGTAATACAGCCTGATGTCTAAGGCTTTAAACTCCCAGCCTGCCAGTTCAGTCCATGCCTCTAAGGCACAAGTGTCAAACTTCAGGCCTGGAGGGCCGCAGTGGCTGCAGGTTTTCATTCTAACCTTTTTCATAACAAGTGACCAGTTTTCACTGATAATTAATTTCTTTTCTTTAGCCCTGTTTTAAGGATTCAGTCCCCTGAATTGATTCTTTTCTTCATTAAATGACAGCCAAACAGAAATTAGATGTGAAACGAGCCAACAGATTATCATTTAAACTGGGGATTCAAACTCCAACCAATTTCACTCCAACCAGTTTCTTAATGAGTTGCCGATTCTTGCTGTTAATTGAACCCGTCATTTAATTCCATGGCTTGTTGCTGCTCTCATTCTGCCACAGCAGACATTTCCAAAACTGTTGATTGTCTGTTTTACTGAGACCTTCACCCTTCTTTATTTTCAGCTATTGTGTGATGGGCACAGGGGAGCTGGTCATGTGGCTGCTTGTTTTGTGTCTCATTATTGTTTGGCTGCTAATTAAGGACAAAGAAACAACTAAGGGGTCTGAGTCCTGTCAATTAAAACAAAGGCAAAAGAAGTTAATTAGCAGCTAAAACTGATCACTAATTAAGGAGATGGTTAGAAGGAAAACCTGTACCCACTGTGGCCCTCCAGGACCGGAGTTCAACACACCTGCTCTAAGGTAACCAGTGACACAAAACATATTCTAAAAACTAAATCTATAAAAATATTTGAAACCTCTACAGAAAGGTTTTAACAATATGAGGTTTATGTTCAAGTTTTTACACGTTTCCTTCCACACCCCAAAAACAGGTTGAGTGATAACTGAAAAGTTATGTGAGTGTTGGGTGGTACAGAAAATCTGATGTTCCATCTCAGGTTGTGTGCATCAGTGTGCCCTAAAACTGTCAGAATCCTTTTTTTTTTTACTATTACACCCTGGGACAACCTCAAACTCCATTGTAAGTCGGTGGGTAAGTGCTACATTGGGCTGTGAGGAGGACTGGCATCCCATCCAGAGTTCATGGTAACGTGTATTGATAGGTCTTAGAAAGGACTCAACTGTGGAGGTCTTCAATAGCACCAAATTCCTGGGTGTCCACCTGGCAGAGAACCTCACCTGGTCCCACAACACCAGCTCTTTAGCCAAGAAAGCCCAGCAGCGACTCTACTTCCTGCGTAGGCTGAGGAAAGCCCATCTTCCACCAGCTGCTCTAACAATATTCTACAGAAGAACCATAGAGAGCATCCTGAGCAACTGCATCATTATCTGGTTTGGAAATTGCACAGTCAGGGATCGTAAAGCCCTACAACAGAGAGTGAAGACAGCTGAGAAAATCATTGGTGTCTCTCTTCCCTCCATCATGGACATTTACACCACACGCTGCATCCGCAAAGCCACCAGTATTGTGAACGATCCAACACACCCCTCACATTCACTGTTTATGCTCCTGCCATTGGGAAAAAGGAACCAAAGCATTCGGGACTGTTTCTTCCCCCAAGCAGTCAGACTCCTGAACACTCATGGACCGGTCTGATATCTGATATATGTGTTCTGTTCTGCAGTGTTGCACATGGTTGCAGATGTTTGCACATTTGACTCACATGCACCTTGTTATATATTATGTCTTTATGTTATGTATTGTAGATTCTTCATTGTCCTGTGTTTTATGTACCACTATGGTCCTGGAGGAACGTTGTTTCATTTCACTGTATGCTGTATGACAATAAATACTCTTGAACTTGAACTTGGACTGGCAATCTATGCAGTGCTGGCTGTCAGGTCCACTGTTGTGTAGATTGGCCTTACATTTAGGGTTGCTGGGTGTGATATTCACTTTGTCTTAAATATTGACTTGCTTCCAAACTGAGGTTGTTGTGTATGTGCACCCATATGACCTCTCTGTAGGTTCACACTCATGCTTTCTGAGATGGAATGGAGATCCATTCAGGGCTGGTGGTTTAGAGGAATGGCAATTCAAGTTTGATGAGTATGTGCAGACAAATAATAGGAGTGTAGTGTTGTTGTTCATATGTGTCCTCAGATGAACAAGCCTTGTATTTTAAGTTGCTGGGTATGGCCGTCACTATGTCTTCAAACAGACCAGCATTCCACTCATTGCTGGTGGGTAGTTATCAGTGTACTCTCATATATACTGACAATGCATGCTGGGTTGGTGGTAATGTACACCAATGTGAACTCAGACAGAGTGACCTTACATCCAGCAAGCGGTGCTTATGTGTACCCTCTGGTGGACTGATGTCCCATTTAGGGTTGGAGGGTATTTAAATCAGTGTGTCCTCAGACAGGCTGGCATCACATCCAGAGTTGGTGGATATGTGAGCCAATGTAACCTTTGGTAGACTGGAGTTGCATCTGGGATTGTTATCACTCAGATCTCACATTCATGATTGGTAGTGTTAAATGCTGCAAAACAAAACCAGCCTTGTGACTTAAAAGGCACTGGGTAAGACTGTGTGAGTGACAACTACAAAATGTTCATATTCCTTTAGGGAATTTTCAAAAGTTATTTCCTGTAGAAAACCACTGCTTGTAAGCACTACAACTATGCATGGACAGATAAGGTGCAAGGTCACTCCACAGCCTGGGCTGGACAGACACACGTCCCGGATGATGGGGGTTAAGTGGGCTCTTCCCTTGGGGGTTGGGGGGTTTGGCCTAGGCTGTGTCCGAACAGCCACTGAACTGAACCAATAGCCAAGTCAGAAGACAACTTTTAGACAGCTACACAATGTTCAAAACAACCTGGTTTCCAATCAGATGTACAGTGCATCCGGAAAGTATTCACAGCGCATCACTTTTTCCACATTTTGTTATGTTACAGCCTTATTCCAAAACGGATTAAATTCATTTTTTTCCTCAGAATTCTACACATAACACCCCATAATGACAACGTGAAAAATGTTTACTTGAGATTTTTGCAAATTTATTAAAAATAAAAAAATTGAGAAAGCACATGTACATAAGTATTCACAGCCTTTGTCATGAAGCTCAAAATTGAGCTCAGGTCCATCCTGTTTCCCCTGATCATCCTTGAGATGTTTCTGCAGCTTCATTGGAGTCCACCTGTGGTAAATTCAGTTGGTTGGACACGATTTGGAAAGGCACACACCTGTCTATAGAAGGTCCCACAGTTGACAGTTCATGTCAAAGCAAAAACCAAGCATGAAGTCAAAGGAATTGTCTGTAGACCTCCGAGACAGGATTGTCTCGAGGCACAAATCTGGGGAAGGTTACAGAAAAATTTCTGCTGCTTTGAAGGTCCCAATGAGCACAGTGGCCTCCATCATCCGTAAGTGGAAGAAGTTCAAAACCACCAGGACTCTTCCTAGAGCTGGCCGGCCATCTAAACTGAGTGATCAGGGGAGAAGGGCCTTAGTCAGGGAGGTGACCAAGAACCCGATGGTCACTCTGTCAGAGCTCCAGAGGTCCTCTGTGGAGAGAGGAGAACCTTCCAGAAGGACAACCATCTCTGCAGCAATCCACCAATCAGGCCTGTATGGTAGAGTGGCCAGACGGAAGCAACTCCTTAGTAAAAGGCACATGGCAGCCCACCTGGAGTTTGCCAAAAGGCACCTGAAGGAGTCTCAGACCATGAGAAAGAAAATTCTCTGGTCTGATGAAATAAAGTTTGAACTCTTTGATGTGAATGCCAGGCGTCACGTTTGGAGGAAACCAGGCACCGCTCATCACCAGGCCAATACCATCCCTACAGTGAAGCATGGTGGTGGCAGCATCATGCTGTGGGGATGTTTTTCAGCAGCAGGGACTGGGAGACTAGTCAGGATAAAGGGAAAGATGACTGCAGCAATGTACAGAGACATCCTGGATGAAAACCTGCTCCAGAGCGCTCTTGACCTCTGACTGGGGCGACGGTTCATCTTTCAGCATGACAACGACCCTAAGCACACAGCCAAGATATCAAAGGAGTGGCTTCAGGACAACTCTTTGAATGTCCTTGAGTGGCCCAGCCAGAGCCCAGACTTGAATCCGATTGAACATCTCTGGAGAGATCTTAAAATGGCTGTGCACCGACGCTTCTCGTCCAACCTGATGGAGCTTGAGAGGTGCTGCAAAGAGGAATGGGCGAAACTGGCCAAGGATAGGTGTGCCAAGCTTGTGGCATCATATTCAACAAGACCTGAGGTTGTAATTGCTGCCAAAGATGCATCGACAAAGTATTCAGTAAAGGCTGTGAATACTTATGTACATGGGATTTCTCAGTTTTTTTATTTTTAATAAATTTGCAAAAACCTCAAGTAAACATTTTTCATGTTGTCATTATGGGGTGTTGTGTGTAGATTTCTGAGGAAAAAAATGAATTTAATCCATTTTGGAATAAGGCTGTAACATAACAAAATGTGGAAAAAGTGATGTGCTGTGAATACTTTCTGGATGCACTGTACTATAAACAATTGCCCAGTGTTGGCTCAAATAGATCCAATTTAAGGAGAGAAACTTTTAGTAACCATCCTGAGGCTTACCTAAGGATGGACTGCTGTTGGGCACACTTGCAATCCAAAGCAAGCCTGAGGAAAATAAGCAAAATTGATGCAAAACAACTTTAAAGCCAAGATGGCATACTCTGGGCTTCCCATATCTCATAATTACTCTTCATAGCGAATGTCTTTATCAGTAAACCTACCTATTCACTATCCTTGAGTATCTTATCCTTAAAGAATAATCTGGAATAGGTGTCGATATTACTACAGGAGTGGCAGGATCTGGGTACAAGTGACCAATGTGCCCTCATATAGACCGAGTTAGCTTCCGCCTTGTACCTAACACCTTAAATACATACGAGAAGAAGGACTTGAGAGGGAAATATCAACAGCAAAATTACAAATGTCTGCAGAACTGATTCTACCCCAAACAGGTCTTATTAAAATTTTCTTTAACTGTCTAAGAATAGGAGCAGCTAACCCACTTCCCCACACCCTCCAGGTTCTCTTCCTCCTCTCTCCTTCCTGACTGGGCAGTGGTCCTCCTGCCAGGGAGCGGGTAGCTCTAGAAATGGTCCCCATCCTCTTATCACCTCAAGCATCGCCAGACATCACACAGCAGTGGTAACTGGGCAGTGCTGCCTCCTAGTGTACTCTGAAGACACTGCAGCCCTGATTACCAATCAATCTTATTATATACTGTAATCACTTTTTCCAGTGAGGACAGCAGCAAGTAATTCAACCCATCTTTGAACACACTGACAATCGGACCCTCACACCATATCTACTTTAGCCAACAAAGTCAAAATGGTTTGAGAAGAGAAATGGAATAAAGATTGTTTGGAAATTAGATCATTAGACTGGGATATGGAGCACAAATAAGACTCTACACAAACAAATAGTCAAACAACAAGCCATAAAATATCACAATAACAATCCAAATAACATCACCGTAAAAATAAAGAAAAACAACACATATTTACAAAAAATAGTTAATAATATTAAAGAAGGTTAATTCCAAAGCTTAGGTAAAATCACAACAATGTCTTAAAAGGAAAGCACAGGAGAAGCCACCTCAGTCTCTGTGAAGGAGCAGTGCCACTCTTTGTACCATTATGCTTTAATTTGCTTTGTGTTCCAGAAGAGGATCTCATTATTTCTTTTTTTTTTTCTAAAACATTAGATGTCTCATTTTAGCAAATGCCCTCCCCAAAATGAAGCTCCCTTTAGAATATTTCTGCACCAATTCAGAGATCGTGTCACCTTCACTGTATTTTCACTTTATTCCAGAGGGGTATTCCCTTTGTTAATTTTCTGAGCGATGTCTTTGCCAGTTTTCACAAAGGCGAATGACATTGTTTTTCCACTGGGTTCCATGGAGGGGCTTCCCTTTATTTCTTCAGGAGCAGGGACTCTTACATTAATGTTATGATAGAAATTCAGCGAGATAACCCCCTAGGGAATTTGTTTTTGCATTCTTGGCTCCGGGAAAAGAAATGCGCAGAATTGTTTTGGCACAGCTCCATAAATGCAGATCCCTTTTATTATGATCGGGATAATGTTTTTGCTCATTCCCCCAGTTAGCAGCCCTTTGGAAATGAATCAGGAAATCAGCTCTTCTAAAAAGAAACCGTGGAGCGTGTCGAAATGAGCTTAAAGAAACTCATCTTTTTTTATCAATTAGCCAATACAGATGGTGCATTTGATGGCCACTGACAAAAACGTGGGTATAAACTGTCAGTTTTCATGGCACATCTGTTAGCAGAATGAAGGGATTGATTAAGTCTTCGTGCTGCGGGACCTCCGTACCAGAAATTACCACTATGTCTTCCTGACCTTAAGAAATTCCACCTCCCATGCCACCTCTCTTTCCAGCCAAACTCAAGCAGACCAACAGCTCAATCTTTCAAGCAAACTGCCCTGAAGCTTTCTGCCATTAACACCAGCCAGTGCGGACTTACTAGGAGAGATCATCAGCCTTACAAAGCACACTGGAAACATAATCATAGAGAAACCAAATGGCTACCAACTCCCAGACCCCAAGCACAATTAAGTTAAGATGACATGGATGTATTTTTTTTTTCTACAGTCAAAAAAGAGAACCAGACCTTGGGGTGCACCTCCAGTTTGCCACCTGCCTCCCATTTAGCTGATACTGGTTTATAGCAGTTATGCCCTTGCTCAGTTGGTCAGGCTCAAACCAGAGTGGCATGTTCTCCCCGTGTCTGCGTGGGTTTCCTCCCACAGTCCAAAGACATGCAAGTTAGGTGCATTGGTGATCCTAAATTGTCCCTAGCGTGTGCTTGGGTGTGCCCTGCGGTGGGCTGGCGCCCTGCCTGGAGTTTGTTCCTGCCTTGTGCCCTGTGCTGGCTGGGATTGGCTCCAGCAGACCCCTGTGACCCTGTATTAGGATATAGCGGGTTGGATAACAGATGGATGGATGGATTTTAGCAGATAATTTTCTCCAAATAAGTGCACAATACGGCTGTAGTTGTATTTGTACAAAAGGATCAAAAAAAAAAACTCCAGCAACTCAGCCATGGTCAATTTGTGAGTCAGCAGTGGCAACTGGATTGGCACCACCTAGTTTACAGTGAAATGCTCTACCTACCAAGGGGTTATGCTGCCTGCAAAAATATATAAATTGGTGTTGTGTGGCTGTATGACGGCGGCACGGTGGAGCAGTGGGTAGCGCTGCTGCCTCACAGTTGGGACACCTGGGGACCTGGGTTCGCTTCCCGGGTCCTCCCTGCGTGGAGTCTGCATGTTCTCCCCGTGTCTGTGTGGGTTTCCTCCGGGCGCTCCGGTTTCCTCCCACAGTCCAAAGACATGCTGGTTAGGTGTATTGGCGATTCTAAATTGGTCCTGATGTGTGTGCTTGGTGTGTGGGTGTGTTTTTGTGTGTCCTGCGGTGGGTTAGCACCCTGCCCGGGATTGGTTCCTGCCTTGTGCCTTGTGTTGGCTGGGATTGGCTCCAGCAGACCCCTGTGACCCTGTGTTCGGATTCAGCGGGTTGGAAAATGGATGGATGGATGGATGGATGGCTGTATGACGTTTGAGTTCTGACAAATACCGTCACCCTCTCTACTGTATGGCTAGGTGTTGCTTTGTGATCTTCTAATTGGATTAAGCAGGCTCTTGGATGGACAGAATGAAGTAACATACAAAGAACACAATCACTGACAGTTGGATGTAAGGTGCCTTAAGAGCGTATAATAAGGTGTGAGAAGGAAGGAAGAAAGAAATAATAGCCATTTGAAATTGGAAGCATTTACAAACTGATAAGGCCACAAGACAAACACAAAATCAGGGGTAAGCCTTTAACAGAATATCTAAACTGAACAAAGAAATGGTGGAACATAACAAAAATTGGTATGGTGCAAACATGGTGATCAAAATGTAGAGAAAGTCAAAAGATTTAAAAACCAAGTGAAGACATAAAAAGAGAGAACTAAAGAAAGCAGGTGGCTGCAGCATCACTTGCAAAGGCAGCCACAGATACAGTATTTAGGCCTCAGGTCACTTACTTGCTCTTAGATGTCCAGTGACACCCCAACAGCATTAAAAGAAGTAAAAGTTGTCCCCGTCTTTGTGTTTATAATAACAGGAAGATTTTTCTCATTTGTACAGTACATTGTCCAGTGCAATTCTAAATATCGACACACAGGTACACCAAGTTTCTGAGCCCCTTATCTCCTCATCTGTATTTTTTGAGGGTCCTACTGGCACTGGTTTCAACACTTTTTTATGCCACAAGGCTGCTGGTTCCATTCAACAGGACCCTAAATGAGCTGCATAAGCTGCAGAAATTAGTGTTCCTAGGCCAAGCTGTATATGGCAATAATGCTCAAAATGGAAAGGTGAAAGACTGGCACTGTGTTCAAGGTTAGCTTCTGTCTTGTGCCCTGTGCTGCTGGATTTAAAATGCCATGTTATATATTATAGAAAGGTGTTATTGAACAAGGGCGGCACGGTGGCGCAGTGGTAGTGCTGCTGCTTCGCAGTTAGGAGACCTGGGTTCGCTTCCCGGGTCCTCCCTGCGTGGAGTTTGCATGTTCTCCCCGTGTCTGCGTCGGTTTCCTCCCACAGTCCAAAGACATGCTGGTTAGGTAGATTGGCGATTCTAAATTGGCCCTAGTGTGTGCTTGGTGTGTAGGTGTGTTTGTGTGTGTCCTGCGGTGGGTTGGCACCCTGCTCAGGATTGGTTCCCTGCCTTGTGCACTGTGTTGGCTGGGATTGGCTCCAGCAGACCCCCGTGACCCTGTGTTCGGATTCAGCGGGTTGGAAAATGGATGGATGGATGGTTTATAGCAGTTATGCCCTTGCTCAGGCTCATTCTACCAGCCACTCTGAGACAGGTACGTGAAAACCAGAGAGTCACCAAATGTCCTTTCTAACAAGCTCAGCAATGGCTGCTGTTAATTATATTAACATTTCAGCAGCTAGGGTGGCACGGTGGTACAGTAGTAGCGCTGCTGCCTTGCAGTAAGGAGACCTGGGTTCGCTTCCCTGCGTGGAGTTTGTCCCCGTGTCTACGTGGGTTTCCTCCCACAGTCCAAAGACATGCTGGTTAGGTGCATTGGCGATCCTCAATTGTCCCGTGGGTATGTGTGCCCTGCCCGGGGTTTGTTTCCTGCCTTGCGCCCTGTATTGGCTCCAGCAGACCCCCGTGACCCTGTAGTTAGGATATAGCAGGTTGGATAATGGATGGATGGATGGATGATTCCAGCACCCCACCATCCTGAACCAGGAGGTTTCTTTTATGGTGGCTGGAGTTTTTCCCTGCAGGTTGGAGGGCCTACATGCAGAGCCGGACGCAGATTAAAGTTATAGGATGGAGCAATTGCAGGTTAAGGGTCTTGCTCAAGGCCCCAATGCAGTACTGTCACTTTTGGTGTTTACCTTCCGATTGCCTGTGCAAATCCCAAGCCTCAGAGCCACCACTAAGTAAAGATATTTTAATAACCGTTTTACATTACAATTGGTGCATAAGGATCATAGGGAGATTAAGTTACTTGCTCGATGTCACGCAGTGAGTCAGCGGTGGGACTGAATCTGCACCCATGTGGCTTAAAGTTCAGCGCCTTAAACACTAGGCCGTAGAGCCCAAAACTTCTAACTACTGCAGATTTATACAGCATGATATGACATGTGTGACCGGGTGTTAGTGTGTGTCACACTGGACAAAGGACACAAAGAGCCAAGGTCATCAGTCCTTCAGACTCCTCGAAGTGTGAACCAACTGTTTAAAAATCAAACCATTAAATGTTAAGTTTTTTTTTTTTCCCCTTCTCCACAATCATTTGGGGAATCCTAAACAATTCCGACAAATGAAATTTCCAGAATGGGAATAACCGGTGGTCAGCAGGCTGCTCTCTCACTCTCCCCCTTCCTCTGTCAATCTGTTCCTTTTCTCTGTTCCTCCTTTCCCTCTTCATCTTCCTCTCATCTCTCTCTTGCTCCTCATTTCTCTTTGTAACTAAAAATAACCTCAGAGGTATCCATGGCAACTGGTCTCTCCCTGTAACCAGGGCACCCGCTGGGTCCCCCAATCTGTCCGCACCAAGAGAGAGAAAGTGAGTGTGGCAAACGGGCAGTGGGGGAATATTCAGTGAGCAAGTAATAGAAAAGAAGAGAGCCATGCAGAGAAGGAAGGAGAGGAATGTCAGAGTAAGCCAAGAAACAAAGTAAGAGAGTAAGATTTCAGCAAAAACACGTCGAATGAGAAACGCATGTATGAGGGTTAAAAACAGTGAAGGAAGGAAAGGCTGAGAGACAGGGCAAAATCGGAGAAGCAGGAAAAGATGGATGTGAAAAGAAGACAGCCAAAGAAACAGAAAGATAGAGCAAAGGAGTGAAAGGTACAAGAACTTTGGGAAGGAGGGACTTCCAGAGAAAATTATGACAACAAGGGACAGACTGATGGAAAAAAGGGGAGAGAGAAAGACAGACACAGGGGGGGGGAACAGCAATGTGGGATAGCATAGCTACCTACCTTGACACTGAAATCCCTGCTTGCCAATGCCCCTGTGGAGAGAAAGAGACACACGTTCAGGAGTAACATCTTGGGACAGTCAAACCTACCTACACCTTAACCATTAGACAACTCCTCACCAAATGAAATCGGTGCAGTGGCTACAAAATGTCGGCTGTTTGAAGAAACGGGCCACAAACTGATGATTCTTCACCTCCATCACATTCTTCTGTTTGAGGGCGCCCTTACGCTGAAAGACATTGGGTACTGGAGTGGAGCTGGAGCCAAGTGAACTGGGGGCCATCACAGCGGTGGGACTAGGTAACTGGGCCATGGTTAGACCAAGACTTAAAAGGTTAAAGAAAGAAAGAAAGAAAGAAAGAAAGAAAGAAAGAAAGAAAGAAAGAAAGAAACTACTTGAAAAGGATACTTCAGTGCTGCCCAGAATCTGATTATAGTCAAAGAAAGTAGAACTAACAACTTGGTCTTCTTCTCCAGAGCCTGCACTGTAGAAAAATCCTTCAGCACTCCAGTAAAATCTAACAGAGTTGCACCTTCAGCATCATCAGGATGCAGGACGACAATCCACTTTCACAGTCCACCAGCAAAAAACAACATTAAAACAAAATATGGATTTCTCTGCTATCCAGTTTAGGAATGAGCCCCAGAAAGAAAGAGACTGATATAGAGAGATGAGGAAGGAAGGATGTCCAGCAAGCCTTGAATAAAGATCAGCATGAAGTGAAATACAGGAAAGGGAAAAGGAGATGCAGAAACACAAGACTGAGAGTTATTATAAAGAGAGAGAGATAGAGAGTGAGAGCAGAGAGAGAGAGAGAGAGAGAGGAGGGGAGGGGACTCAA
Source organism: Erpetoichthys calabaricus (assembly GCF_900747795.2). Classification (NCBI taxonomy): domain Eukaryota; kingdom Metazoa; phylum Chordata; class Cladistia; order Polypteriformes; family Polypteridae; genus Erpetoichthys; species Erpetoichthys calabaricus. The sequence continues at coordinate 93,772,107 of NC_041409.2, read as the reverse complement.
AATGAAAAATAACTCGGCACAGCAAGAGGTGAAGGGAGGGGGGAGACATGTAGAGATGGATATGAAGGCACTATATCACCAACAGACAGACAGACAGACAGACTAATAGATAGAAATAGATAGATAGAATAGAACAGAATAAAGAGAAAGATTGAATAAAATTGTATGTTTTTAAGATAATTGACAAAGTCCACTGAGAGGGAAGTAAAAGAAGGACAGCAAGTGGCAAACAAAAAGTAGGTTACACTGTAGGAAGGGCTGGGCTGAGGGACACGCACAATCTGGTTCACACTGGGGAAAAAAATAAAACGCAAGCAAGAAAAACAGAGGGAGGGAAACTGAAGGAGGAGAGGATGGATGAAACACAGTGAGTAGGATGGTTAGAATTATAGAAGGAAGCCCATGGAGATACTTTACAAAAGAAGCAGCAGCACAGAGAACTGAGGAAGGCGGAGAGGACTAGAGGAGGAGAGCTTAAGCCACTGGATGAAGACATAAAATCATTTACCTCATAATTCATTTTTGCCACACTCCCAACACCTGTAATGCTATCATTCTCCTCTCTCTTCTCTCACTCCCTCGCTCTGTTCCAATTAGGCACACTTAATATAGTAACTAATTAACCGAGAGCTAATTAATATCAATAATGAAGTAGGTTTCATCCTTTATTAATGTCACTTGTGTCTCCCTGTGGCTGGACAGAAGATAGCACGCCCAGAGAGACTGCAATCTCCGTGAAAATAGCTAGGTAGTCCGCCACGTTGTTGAGGCCAGGAGTCCAGGGAGCTGTTGAGAAGAAGGAGGAGGAGGAGGAGGAAGGAGGGGCAGAAAAAGACCATACGCACACAAGGTAAGTTAGTATGGGATGGATTGGGGATATTATCCCGAAATTTGACAAATTCTCTTAATCTGTTGTAGGATTAAGAAAGCATCAGTAAAGCTGACAACTTCAATGGGCTGCAAGTGGGTAAGAGTCTATGACCTAGGGACCATCTTGTGAGAAGGACTATCCAAAATCAGCCTGGTGGCATCTCACTGAATCTGTAGAAAGAAAACCGACCCACATTTAAAACATATCACAGTAAAGTATCGCTTTAATCTTCTACATAGCGAATAAATACACTTACTGATGTAATAACGACACTTCTCACGGTGGAGCGGCACCTCTTTCATTAAAACGAAGCGGAAAAGCACAAACCCAAGCTCAACTTTTGCACCTTAAACTAATGTGTTACCAGTTATAACCGCACGATGGCAGCACTTTGCCGATAATAAAATGCTCTGCGAAAATCGGCTTGAACAGCTCAGACCGGACGCCGCAGGTATGATTATTACAGAAATGATGTATAAATACATTATCTGTCAGAATTGCGTAATAAAATTAAAAGATACAACCAAGACAGTCTGTGTAGCTTTAACAGCGCGTCGATTTCGCATGTCGCTAATGGAAAGACATGGAGGTACACACTGGGAAAGAAAGAAAGAAAGAAAGAAAGAAAGAAAGAAAGAAAGAAAGAAAGAAAGAAAGAAAGAAAGAAAGAAAGAAAGAAAATATGAATCTGTTACATGCTGCTGGTAGCCCTGTGTCATTGGGACATTTCAAAGTGACTCTGGCACAAGCACGAGTGTTACTGCAGCTCTTAGGGTGCATATTCATAATTCTGTATAAAAATTGAAAAGTTCTTAACATAATCCAGTGATTATGTAAATATAGCTCTGTGTGGTGAAGGACTTAAAAGTCACCCTGAAAAATGTTCGGAAAAAAAAAATGTAACCATTATTGTGTGAGAAAGGGCTCGTACATTAGGAGACACCCAAAGGCTCATCATTCCGTGATGAATATGACCGTCGGTGCGGGAAGGCCGGTGGTCAGCAGAAAGGACAACACATTTTCATTGACACCATGGTGCTTCATATTTTTAATGCACAATTTAGATGGTAATAAAAGCTGATCAGGGAGGGGATGAACTTGTGCAAACAAATCGGTTCCACAAAAACCCGTCTCTTTAGATTCATCCTATCAGATGGTGTCAAGAAACGGCCCGAACGGATTCTCTGGGCAGCAATAAGTGCTTTGCGTAGTGAGAAAAGCGCTATATAAATGCAAAGAATTATTATTATTATTAAGTGAGTGGAAGAGGCACGTTGCTCGATCGGGTGGCTTATAATGATTCCTACACGGAATGTTTATATTTTAGACTTCTCGGGTATTATGCATGTATTTGAAAGCACACATTAACTGCTCTACAGAATAACACTTACATTATATCGCCTACTTCAAAACGTGGGTATTTCTCCTGATAACACAGAAACAGGCAGATATGCAGGTGACCTTGAAAAAAGTTCAACGTTCTCTCCTCCAAACCACAGCGGAGGACGCCGGCAAATAATTACCAACTCAAGGCTTTGAAAAACAGCGCGATCTCTAACAATAAACTGTCTTTACAGCGAGGCCCGTTCTTTCGTTTCCCCTTAGCCAACACATACTTTGGGATTCCATGGCGGTCCCGGGCAATCTGGGAAACATAATCGTATCATCAATGAAATGTACGCTCTAAAAGTTGCACTTGCTGATTTTTAATATAATTTCCAGCATGTTTAGTGCACCGTTTACAACGGCGTTGTAGGCCTACGCGTAAAACAACCTCACAGCAAAAAAGAAAGCGGTCAGCTGAGCCACCGACGCTAAAAATTGTAAAAAAAATAAATAAAAAAAAAATCCAACGTTACCGACAGCCTCATTAATAACTGCGCCAGCTATACTATACAAATGTTAAACGATATTAACCTGTTATCTCCCAAATTATTTTTTTAACGGGTTAATGTTCCTGCTTAGCTGGGACGTGCTTGACTCCAGTCCATTGTAACTTCTCTCTTTGTTTGGCGGTTGACTGCTCATACCGCGCGTGGCTATCTTGCGCGCGCTCTAATCTAATTGGTCAGATACTGTGTCTGTTTTGAATAGGGTGCATGTGATTGGAGATTTAGCGCAAGCGGTCCGCTATATAAGATCGACGGACTCGACGCTCTCCTGCATAAAGCAAATGTCACCAATATAACTTCAAGTGGACAGGGGATGCCAAACATGCGTGCAGTTGCCGATTTCGTCCTGTGAGTATGTCAGTTTGCACAACTAGAAATCGCAAGTGGAAGTTAAATTACGGGACAGCGTGACGGCTTTCCTGCACCGTTTTACTCCTCCAAGGTATTTTTAGTTCGTTCCTTTTACTGACAGCCAATAACGTGCTGCCTGAACCGAACCGTTGGCCATAGGATGAGTTTACAGATACGGAGATTTATTAACTTTTTTATTCCGCCGTGGTAAATAAAACGCGAGACAACAGATGGACTAGTCTCTAGACTGCTTACGTGATCGATGTATCATGTCCATTCCGGTGAGCGCCTTTCCTACAAATAGAGCAAACCCCAACAAAGTAAACTGATTTTATCAGCGCGAGTAGTAGACGGGTGCGTGCGTGGCTGGGTATGTCAGATTACACGACAGCTCCCAGTCACTAAGATTGTGTAAAATAAGTCTGTGGCTGAAAATCATTGGAAAAGTCGTGTATGTGACAGGTGCCAAATGCAGCATTTGCATTGGTTACCGCTTTAAGTCGTGTCTAAAATGCAGCATAAATAAAGATTTTTGTAACAGTAGGTCTGGTCACGGACGGATCTACCATCAGAACGACGTAAATGGAGCAGATGTGAGGCAATAAAATGCTTAATACCGTGACAAGTCCCAAGTCTTCACCCACAGTAATCCAATATCCAGCACACACCCCAATCCACTTTGATCCTCATGATTATAAACTTGTCCAATAGAACTGAAATAAATGGCTTTTTTTTATTATTAATTTTTATTGTAATCATTCCATACAAATAGATCAATTTATAACCCAACAAAATTGAAGACAAATCAAACCCCACCCCTGAGAAGGAGAGCTTAACCAAAGGAGAATTGCTTAGGGCTTTTTAATAAGGCAACAATAAACAAAGGAAAGGGAGAAATAAATATATATGTAAATAAGAACTGGAGAAGGGAATTAAATGTGGTAATAGTTATTTATCTTATTCTAAAATAATATTGATTAAATCCTGCCAGGTTTTGAAAAAAATTTGTACAGATCCTCTAACTGAGAATTTGATTTTTTCCAATTTCAAATAATATAAAACATCGGTTTCCCACTGACTTATCAGAGGAGAGTTAGGATTCTTCCAATTTAACAGAATAAGTCTGCGTGCCAAAAGTGCAGTGAATGCAATCACCGTTTGCTTGACCTTCTCCACTTCAAGTCCATCTGGAAGAACACCGAACACAGCGGTTAATGGGTTAGGAGGGATTGTGACCCCAAGGCTGTCTGAGAGGCACTTAAAAATTTTGGTCCAAAATGATGTTAGTTGGGTGCAGGCCCAGAACATGTGACCCAGTGAGGCAGGAACTTGGTTGCAGCGTTCGCAGGTTGGATCATGCCCTGGAAACATTTTGGACAGTTTTAAGCAAGACAAGATGAAATAAATAGCTTTTAAAAGAAAAATAGGTGTGTCCTGGTTAGTTGATAAGAATGAGGCATAATCCAGTGTCTAACAGGTCACTTGTATGAGATCACACATTTGATATGTTACATAGATGACCATTCAAAACCAAGAGGTCAGTGGGGATGCAAAAAGAAAATTAAAAAAAGAGATTGAAGAAAAAGTTGCTGTTTTGGTGTAAATTATACCTTACATTTTCCAAAAATAAGCCAAAATGATGATTTGAGCAAACGCATCAAACAAGTTATAAAACAGTTTATAACTGAGACTGACCTTACATATGGTCTGGTCAAAAAAAGGATAATGTCGCCACTTCTAGCAGAGCAAAGTGCAGTCTGACTCTGCGATGTCCCTTCATACCAACACTGATGGGTATAGAAATGTGGAGGACAGCAAGGCCAGGCCAGGAGATGTGGTGCACCCAGCAACTGTCTTTATTTTCCATCCATTTTCCAACCCGCTGAATCTGAACACAGGGTCACGGGGGTCTGCTGGAGCCAATCCCAGCCAACACAGGGCACAAGGCAGGAACCAATCCTGGGCAGGGTGCCAACCCACCGCAGCTGTCTTTATTTTATTTGGTGCAAATATGTGAACCCTAAACACTCTGTTACACGTCACCTTTTTGACACAAAGTGGCATAGTCCTTTTAAAAATGTTAAATGTGTTTGTTAACTGTGTGCTATCAGTAGATTTTTGCACTCCTCAGTTAGTTTGTTACATTTACTATCCACACTAATGAACATAAAAGGTAATGCAAGTGGACCCAATAAAACATTTTGATTTTTTTTCTATTTCAGTCCTTGTACCAGATTTATTATCGCTATACAGCATGCAATGTGTCAGTATGCGTGTGTGCCGAGTGTGGTAGTGAGGCGAGGTGGGGGTCTTTTGAGCTTCAACACCCTGGGGCCCGTGGGAGTTTTAATTCGGCTTTGGCTCTGGACACCTAAACTGGGGCTGACATGCAGTACGGAACTGTCTCAGGAATTGCAGCGCATGTGACAGCCCTATGAAGGCAGGATGTCCATCAGATTTTAATTGGGGCGTTTGTTTGATGGCAGGAATTCTCTTTAGATTACAGATAGTTAGTGTGGAAGCCTGCAGTCTCGGATGGAATTTTCCTTCCCTTGACCTAAACAAAGTGAAATGAGAAGCTCTTCCTGAAGAAGTAATTATTTTTTTATTATAAAGATAAACATGGGGCCAGCTTTTAATTCTAAAAGTCATAAAGGAAGATGTGAAAGACCGAGCATGACAAAGCTGTAACATCGTTGGCAAACAAGTCTCGATTCTCTGTCATGTGCAATCCCTAGTACTTACCTACTACATGTGGGGCTCCAGCACTGCTCAGAAAAGCAATGAAATAGAAAGAAAATGAAGACGTAAGTCAGGGTCCATTCAGGATGGAATTACTGGTCATCTGCCTTGTGCCCTGTGTTGGCTGGGACTGGCTCCAGCAGACCCCCTGTGACCCTGTGTTCGGAATCAGCGGGTTGGAAAATGGATGGATGGATTACTGGTCATGGGTAGAGCACCTAAATTAAAAATAAAATTAAAAGGATGCCTGAGAATGCACTGCAATAAAAGGCACGTTTACTTATTCTAGCATTATTACCCATTCACCCCACCCTCCCATCCACCCATATTTAATTAATCCATTTTAACTTTACCAACAATACCAGGCTCAGGGTGGGAACCAGCATTAGGCAGGGTGCTGATTCATTACAAGGCAGACATACGCAGTAAAGTAATTTCACTCTATCCTGTACGCATGTCAATAAACTTGAACTTGAAATTGCTATACTTCACAGTTAGGTGCCAACTACTAGACTGGCAGCAGAACAGAAGCAGCCAGCAACCTCGTGATAATTCCTAGTGAGTAGTCTTCTGCCTTCTGCTGCATTTAAGTGGTAACAGCAATGAAGAAAGAAGAATGGCATTTACCAACAAGAATAGATAAGTTAAGTAAGTGGGTGGTTAATTGTTTAACATTCACTTTATAAAACTCCTTGTGATAGATTTGTCAGTCACGATTTGATTAGAATAAAACTGATGAGCCAAAGCATGAAGTTATGGGAAAGAGTATCGGAAATTCGGTTAAGAAGTGAGGTGATGATTAGTGAGCAGCAGTATAGTGTCATGCCAAGAAAGAGCACCACAGATGTGATGTTTGTTCTGAGGATGTTGATGGAGAAGTTTAGAGAAGGCCAGAAGGAGTTGCATTGTGTCTTTGTGGACCTGAAGAAAGCTTATGACAGGGTGAGGAGAGAGGAGTTGTGGTATTGTATGAGGAAGTCGGGAGTGGCAGAGAAGTACGTAAGAGTTGTACAGGATATGTATGAGGGGAGTGTGACAGTGGTGAGGTCTGCGGTAGGAGTGACGGAGGTGGGATTACATCAGGGATCGGCTCTGAGCCCTTTCTTATTTGCAATGGTGATGGACAGGTTGAGAGACGAGATTAGACAGGAGTCCCCATGGACTGTGATGTTTGCTGATGACATTGTGATCTGAAGCAATAGTAGGGAGCAGGTTGAGGAGACCCTGGAGAGGTGGAGATATGCTCTAGAGAGGAGAGGAATGAAGGTCAGTAGGAACAAGACAGAATACATGTGTGTGAATGAGAGGGAGGTCAGTGGAATGGTGAGGATGAGGGGAGTAGAGTTGGCGAAGGTGGATGAGTTTAAATACTTGGGATCAACAATACAGAGTAATGGGGATTGTGGAAGAGAGTTGAAGAAGAGAGTGCAGGCAGGGTGGAGTGGGTGGAGAAGAGTGTCAGGAGTGATTTGTGACAGACGAGTATCAGCGAGAGTGAAAGGGAAGGCCTACAGGATGGTAGCGAGACCAGCTTTGTTATATGGGTTGGAGACGGTTGCACTGACCGGAAAGCAGGAGCCAGAGCTGGAGGTGGCAGAGTTAAAGATGCTAAGATTTGCATTTAGTGTATCGAGGATGGACAGGATTAGGAATGAGGACATTAGAGGGTCAACTCAGGTTGGACGAGATTGCGTTGGTTTGGACATGTGCAGAGGAGAGATGCTGGGTATATTGGGAGAAGGATGTCAAGGATAGAGCTGCCAGGTAAGAGGAAAAGAGGAAAGCCTAAGAGAAGGTTTATGGATGTGGTGAGAGAGGACATGCAGGTGATGGGTGTGACAGAGCAAGATGACGAGGACAGGAAGATATGGAAGAAGATGATCCGCTGTGGCAACCCCTAACAGGATCAGCCGAAAGAAGAAGAAGAAGTGCAATAGAAATATTACAGAGCAGAATTCAACCGGAGATGATGTTACCTCGGCCATCCAGCTACCTCCCCCTATTGGTTATTCCACAGCTGAGTCAAAACAGAACTGAATATGTGGAGGTAAGATGGCGATTTTAAAGGCTGGTGGAGGAAATTATGTCATTTATGCCGGAACCGGAAGTAACATCATCCCAGGCACAGAGAAAGGGAGTGACGTCATCAAAGGCACCAAGACCGGAAAGTGACGTCATCAGAGGCCCCGACACCGGAAGTGACGTCATCAGGGGCCCCAACACCGGAAGTGACATCATCAGAGGTGCCGGCACCTGGCGGGATTTCCCGGGAATGGCCTGCAAGGAACTGAGAGAGACAGTCAGCACACTCCGCCACCCCCTGGTCTGATGTAGCATTACAATTAGTCAAGCCCTTTAGCTGCCTCCTATTCGCACGTGTGTGACAGTGTTCAATCAAACAGAGTCACCAGGTTGGCGTCCCAACCCTTCCACATTGTTTTGTCACCTTTTACATTGTGTGTCTGTGTTGGTTCTGTATACCCAACAAATGAGTGTTAGGTTAACGGGTAACTCTAAATCAGTGGCTCTCAATGTATTTTGGACTGTGGACTACTTTATTAACGTCAAAGATATGGAGGATCACCTATGGCCAACAGCCTCTCTTTAGTGTAAATTCCACTTTCCAATAATCATGTTCTTTTTTCTACATGTAGAGATGTGAAAAATTCTTTAATGATCTGAATTGCAAAGAAAAACAGACTCAAATAATGAATTAGCAGGCCTGAACAGAGCCGTTTGTTAGAAAGCCCCTCTTTAATTTAAGTTCCTGCTGTTTAGCAGAGAGACAGAGAGGTTGGGAGCAGGCGCTGATTACAGTGCGTTGCCGCACCTGCCACACGACGAACCACCTGGACTGGCACCCGAGTGCAGCGGGTGACCTTACTTTGGGGTTTCCGCCTCTCACCCGCTGTCGTCCTGGGATGGGTGGTCAGGGGAGGCAGGTGAGGTCATCATGAAAAGTAAAAAAAATAATAATGATAACAAAAAATAAATTTGTCCACTGGTCTGTGCTATAAATTTGTTTTCTGTGTGATTCCAATAATTCTGATAATTTTTATAGTCAAAATCACTGAATTGGCGCATTTCCTGTTCAAACAGAGGAGAGAAACGCGAGGGGCGGCACCGACGAGTCTCACCTCCCCTCAGACTGCGCTCTCCCTCACACGCTGGGTTGATTGGCACGTGACTGTAGCTGTCTCTCCGTATGTCGCCAATCTAAGGTTTGCATACACGTTTATTATACACCCTGACTTTCCACAGTCTGCCTAATATCTTTAATGAATGTGTGGGGCATATTTAGTCTTGCTGATCGGACATAAAACCGCCGTGAAAAGGAACAAGGTGAGTGTGGCAGACAGTACCGTGCCGCCCTGAAGGGGGCGCATGTGAGCCCACCAGATGCCCGTTGCTGCTGTTCTTCTACTCGGAGGCTCTCGGTGCCAATAAGTTAGTGACATCTGAAAGTCAAGTGCACTGCAGCGGTCCGTTTATTTTACTGACTGCCAAAATAGAAGATTAAGATTTTTAAAACTAAAGGAGAATAAGGAGGTCTTTTAGAAGAAAGCGACGGAGATTTTCATGGAGAAGGATAGGCGCATGGACTTCATTTACAATTAAAGGTAAGACCATAAACGGTTTTCAATTTTATACAAAAGAATGGGATCAGACACAATCCAATATCCATCCATCCATTTTCCAACCCGCTATATCCTAAAACTGCAGGGTCACAGGGGTCTGCTGGAGCCAATCCCAGCCTACACAGGGCGCAAGGCAGGAAACAAACCCCGGGTAGGGCGCCAGCCCACCGCAGGGCATGAATGCTTAATGCGATGTTATTTTGTGTTTTAAATCTGGAATTATGCTACACTACCGAGGTCTGTTTTCACCTTGACATTAAGGTTTTCATCACATTAAGACTCTGGTATTCTTCACCTCCATTATAGAGCACAACAGTGGGGTTAGTTTACTTTTTAAAATGTATAAAAGATGCTTCACTTTAGAACACAGTTTCATGTGGCAAACTAATATATACCACGATTGTGAAGAAATAACTTCGGCTTGAAAAATACTTAACCTTTAAAAGAGTCTTTTTCTTTTGATCAATGTCAAAAAGCCAAATTAAATCTACTGTGATTCAGTGTTGTGTAAAATGAGAAAACTTCCAAGGGGGTGAAGACTTGTTAAGTTTAAGTTTATGTCTCCTATAGATTAAGACCAGTAGTGTAGTCGGGCAGACAACACCAAACAGTAAATCCAGAATTATGTAATATTAAAATTCTGGTCAGTCAGGTAGTAGTGGCTCTTGAATTGCCTTATGACCTGAGGGTGGAAATCATCTCTTAATCTGGTGGTAAGAGTGATATTAGGCACAAAAAGTGACTGTGCAGGATGGCTGAGGTCTTTAATAATACTGCTAGTCTTTCTAAAGCAGTACGCATTATACAGGTGCATCTCAACAGTGCAGGATTTACGTATAAGCTACACAAGCTATAGCTTAGGGCCCCCAAAACAAATTGTCCGAGTGAGCAATTGTCATATATACTTAAATATACTACAGCATTATTTGTCCCAATCAGGCCCGGCCTTAGGCATAGGCGAAGTAGGCGACCGCCTAGGGCCCCGGCGTCCGGGGGGCCCCAGATCGATTCCTTGGTCTAATTTTCACGCATTTCACAGAGCTTCCAGGGGGGCTCCGCCCCCCTCAGGGGGCCCCTGGACTCCCCTTTCGCCTAGGGCCCCATAATACCTAAGACCAGGCCTGCATCTCAACAAATCAGTAATTCAATTCAAAAAGTGAAACTCACATGTAGATTCATTACACATAGAGTGATATATTTCAAGCATTTACTTCTTTTCATTTTGCTGGTTACGGCTAATGAAAACCCAAAATTCAGTATTTCAGAAAATTAGGATATCGTGAAATAATTCAGTATTGTCTACGGTGGGCTGGCGCCCTGTCTTGCACCCTTCTGTTGGCTGGGATTGGCTCCAGCAGACCCCCGTGACCCTGTAGTTAGGATATAGCGGGTTGGATACAGTAATGGATGAATTCAGTATTGTAGACTCCTGGGGCCTCATGCATAATACCGTGCGTAGAATTTGCACTATAACCACTGCGCCACCGTGCCGCCCCAATCCAATATTTTGATTTTGATTTTTTTTTAATACAGATTGTTTGATATGTTGGACAATCTGTATTAAAATTGATTAAAGCATCAGAATTAAAAGCTTTTAAAAACTTTTTTGTACACCACTCTGTACTTTCATTTGTATTGACTGAGTGTGAATTGTGGGATTGCAACAGCAAATTCAGAACAAATGGAGGGTGAGGAGCAAATATGCTCTCTCCACTCTCTCTGTCTCTCGCCACTATAAATGTAACATTCTTCCTTAGCCCAATATGCACATTACCTGTCTATGTGTGTGTAAAGAATGCTGATGAGATATGAAACATAACCAGTAGTCAGTGTGCATGGTGCCAATTGTAGAGTGAATAAGCGACTCTTTGGGGTTCATATATTTGTAAATCTGACTCTGAAGGAGTCACCAGCCGTGAACCTCACCGCACGTCACTGCCATAGGGTAACCATTTTTGGTTCACAAAAGTGCCACCCACGTGAAGATTTCAGAAAGCCCCTTTATTTAATTAAATCTCTTAACAGGGCTCCAAAAATGGCCGTGGAAAGATGATAACAGATTTGTGAAATACCACAGGGTTGCTGATTTTTACAGGACTCTTTGCTGCATACAAATCACATGGGCTCAGTTCAGGTTTTCTTCAGCTGTCACCTACTAGACATTAAGGATTTCTCCGCTCTCTCTCTCGCCGTTATAAATGTAACGTTCTTTCTTAGCCAAATATGCGCATTACCTGTCTATGTGTGTGTAAAGAATGCTGATGAGATATGAAACATAACCAGTAGTCAATGTGCACGCTGGCTGCCAGTTGAATAGTGAATAAGCGACTCTTTGGGGTTCATATATTTGTAAATCTGACACTGAAGGAGTCACCAGCCATGAACCTCACCGCACGTCACTGCTGTCGTCTCTCAGGTCTGATCTTAACTGAATCTCTCGCATACCAGGGGCCTCATGTATAACGCCGTGCGTAGAACTCACACTATAAAATGGCGTAAGCACAAAAGCGGGAATGTGCGTACGCACAGAAAAATCCAGATGCAGGAACCTGTACGTACGCAAACTTTCACGTTCTTCCACTACATAAATCCCGATCAGCGTGAAAATTAACGTACGTGCACGCGCCTTCTGTCCCGCCCCCAACTCCTCCCAAAATTACGCCTCTTTGAATATGCAAATCGATAAAAATAGCCTTCTGAGAAAAGACAATGGGAAAAGCACAGGGGAAAATATAAGAATTTCAGCGAATACCAAGTGGAGGCAAAGGAAAAACGTACTATTTGTTGGTTTAAACAGTGGTATAATCAACAAAAGAAAGCTGATCGAGTGACAGAGTGTCGGAGAAAGGCTCAAGTTCGCAAAGTTGCACAGTGCCCAAAATAAAAAAGAAATCACATATCAAAGTCGCCGTGAAAAGGCAAGTCGTAGCCCACCGTCTGAGTGTCATATGAAAGCTTATTAGGGTACAGACAAAAAAAATAGGCACACAGTGGGAAAAAAAGCACGAAATGTCAACTTTAATCTCGAAATTTCCACTTTAATCACGTAGTTTATTTTGCCATTAAAGTAGAACATCATAAACTTCATCTTAAAATCGTTTAATTTACTAGTTTCTCAAATCCCATTGTAACTAAAGTAGCACATTAAATGCTTTGTTCTGTATTTGATCTTCTATGTGCTCTGTGTGTGAATCACTACCTGCTTCTTAAACAGGCTTTCTCTTTCTCTGACAGGACACAGAATCCATTACATTCGTGATATTACAGCTCTCTGAATAATTAAAATACTGAGATGTATACGTGATATCTTTTTCATGATGATAGGAATGAAAGCATGTTATTAAACATGGGAACACGGTGGCGCAGTGCTTGTTCATGTCTCTCGCAAGAGGCTTGCTGCGCCATGCGCGACCTTCATTGACATAATTTATCAGAGCAGTACTGTCTCTTTCAAACGTACTAACCTCCAATTCCTGTCCATACTTTTCTTTCTCCAAATACCCAATCGCCACACAATAAGCTATGTAATAGACGTTAAGCCATTTGTAAGCTTAGAACGCCGATTCTTCAAAACATTTAAGGAACATTGAAATATCTTTGTAGTACATGTTTAATTATTCTATCCGTCTATCTTTCCAGTGCCGCGTCAGCGCAAGAATACAACGCAATGCAGGAACAATCCATGAACTAGCTAGCACTGCGACAACGTGTCCTCACATGTTTAATTATTAACAATACAGATTATTTAAATGAAGTTAAAGTTTTATCTGTATAATATAATCAACATATTTTGCTGCATTTCAACTTAAAAATGAATACCGTCATCATAATGTAAATACGCGCTTTATAAAGTAGCGCAGGTTGTGCAATATTATAACTGTAGTGCAAGTTTACAGTGAGGTAATTGTACTTATAAGTACAGACAGTTCTACAAGGAGCACTTGATGGACTGATTTAGTGCGTTTAGAGTTCTTGGGATGAAACTTTTTCTAAACCGCAAAGTCCGTACAGGGAAGTCTCTAAAGCGTTTGCTGTGGCTCAGGCAGCGTCTGCTTCATGCTGTATACCGATAATTCTCTTTCCGATCAGCTGCTGCTGTGATTCCCCACTCAGACACAGTGATATAAATACTCCAAGTGGTGCTGTGAGAGTAATATGGAAAAAGATGATCTGCTGTGGCAACCCTTAACGGGAGCAGCTGAAAGAAGAAGATGCAGTGAGAGTTACAACGCTAAAGCAGTTATGGTATTTGGAATACTATGGCTATTCCCTGCTATTGCTGCAGGTTAATTACAATCAGATGCATTACACTAATAAACAATATGCAGTTAGTTTCAGTGTATTTATAAAGCCGCGTCAGGAATGTGGAGCTAAGAAAGAAAGGGTGACCACACAGGAACAGTAGCACTGCTTTGACGCTGGGTGCCGCCAGTCTGCAAAACCGAGCGGAGAAATTGCGTACGCCAGGGTATGAGGTACCGTGGAAAAGTGTGTGGCTTTACGCCAAGTTTAGGTTTTATACATCGCGATTTGAGCAGAAACGTTGGTACGCAACATTTCTGTGCGTATGCACCGTTTATACATGAGGCCCCAGGTGTTTGACCCGACCCCTGGAAGTTAAGTGAGCATTCAAAGACTAAACATTCAAACCTTGCTGAGTTTACATTTCAAAGTCTCAGATTTTAGCCAATGATCCATAATAAAGACCTGCAGGTGGTACTATGGGATTGCCAGGGGTTGACTCCTGAGGTGGATGTCAGGGTGGATTTCATGAAATGTAGTGAAGTTCGATTGGAAGGGAAAGCGAGAGATTGCGATTCTAAGGAAATGTCAATTACAACTTTATAGGAGCGGAGCAGGAAGGAGTGGTGTACCGTAGAAATAAATGATCTGCTAGAAAGTCGGACAGGGTGCTCCACGGTCAGTGACTCAAGTGGCTTCATAAGCAAGAAAGACCAAGTGCCACATGCTCACAGTCCACCAGTCGTCCATGGACTATACTTTGAGGACCGCTGCTCTGTGTGACTAAGTGTGTGTGTGTGTGAGTGTGGAGCCTTCCCTTCTTGTGCCCAATGCTGATGTAAAAGCTCTAAACTGGATTAGACAGCGGATGATCCGATGCGCTTTGAAGTTACTTTCTTTAGCCACAGGGTGGCAGTGCAGCTCGTAACGGATGAGCCTCGTCCCAGCTGGCCAGAAGCCGTAAGAGTACGAGTGAAGCGAGCAGAGCGGGCCTCCTCAGTGACATTTCTGTTTAAAGAGCGTCGCCCCCACACAATTCACTTTAATTCAATTCAAGGAGCTTATTAGCACAGCTTCATCAGCCGAATTGCTAAAGTAATTACAATAGGCAGCACTTACAGCAGAGCGCATGATGGTATACAATCTGTGCAGTATTCCCTATTATTAACATTTTAGGCAATATTTTTTAATGAAGAACAATAAATGAGAACAAAAAGCCGTAATAACAACATCAGTAGCTCACCAGCTCATGCGCCTGGAAGTGTGCAGAAAAAGCAGAAGGTTGTTTGCTTGATTGATTAAATCCAGTAAAAAACAATTAAGAGCCGCAGATAATCAGTTACTCAATACAGAGGAAAAAAAAATACTGCAGAAGGGTTTGAAAGCCTACAGAGAGATGGCCGAGGCCCAGCGTGCACTTAGAGCTCATTTCTGAGTCCTTTGGCACTGCAGTAGCAGACCAGCTTGGCCATTTGTGGCATCCGCTTGGTCGAATGACGCTCACAGTGGACAGTTACTGTTAACGCTTTTATGGTATGCTAAATAATATTTTAATTTCTGTGGTTTTTATTTTCAGATTGTTCAGATATCCTGTTTATCCAAAGCTCATATGGGAAAGCTGGCATTGTGCAAATAAATTAAAATGTTCTGTAAGTGAAATGGCAGGTCTAAATGAGCTCATTAGATCATTCATATTCATAAGGAGCCTTCCCAGGAGTGTCGAATTCAGGACAACAACAACAAGTCAAATCAAGTTGGGGAGCAGGCACTGGTACATTGCGATTTCGCATCCACCACACACTGGGATCCCGGTTGGCAACCCCTCAGGCAGACATGCGGTCCAGTCCCACACTCCGGAAATGACCCTCTATCTGCCACAGCCAGATGTTATGTGGGTGACCCCTTGGCCTGGTCCAGCCACTCGGTTCCCAACAATGAGGATCTTACGAGCCGGATCACCCTCTGGGAAATGCGCCACATGGCCGTAGTGCCGTAACCGACGCTCCCTCAAAATGCAGGTCATGTGCCTCATTTGGGACTCCATGAGCAACACAAAGTCAAACCAACAGTACCCAAGGATTTTCCAGAGAGACACAAGGAGTCCAGTCTTCATCTCAGGTCACTGGATAGTGTCCATGTCTCGCAACCGTATAGCAAGACAGGAAGCACCAGGACTCTAAAGACTTGGACCTTCATCCTTTTGATATCAGGAGCGCCACACGCCCCTTTCCAGCGACCTCATGACCCCTCATGCTCTCCCAATCCGTCTACTAAGTTCATAGGAAGTGTCACCAGAGACATGAATGTCACTGCCGAGGTAAGTAAACCTCTCGACGAGGTCCACACTCTCTCCGCAGACAGACACACTGCTGATGGCCGTGCCCAAGAGGTCATTAAAGGCCTGGATGTTGGTTTTTATACAATACAATACAATACAATACAATACAATACAGTTTATTTTTGTATAGCCCAAAATCACACAGGAAGTGCCGCCATGGGCTTTAACAGGCCCTGCCTCTTGACAGCCCCCCAGCCTCGACTCTCTAAGAAGACAAGGAAAAACTCCCAAAAAAACCTTGAAGGGAAAAAATGGAAGAAACCTTGGGAAAGGTAGTTCAAAGAGAGTCCAGGTAGGTTGGGCGTGCAGTGGGTGTCAAAAGAAGGGGGTCAATACAATACAATGCAGTACACAGAACAGAACAATTTCTCAATATAGTAAGAAATAAAAAATATAAATTTTAGAAGTACAGAGCAGAATTTAACAGTAGATGATATATCCCATAATAAGATTTGGATTTGTGTAGAGTCCTGGAGACCTCATCCTTCAAGCTGCCTCCCCCATTTGGCCATTCCACGGCTGAAACAGTGCTGGGCCAGCCAATCCGATGAAAGGACCCCTTTTTCCCACGATTCCTGCGATCCTCCATCAGGGATGACTTTTCCTTAGGTAGGCAAAACAACTTGGCAGGTGGGCCGTGGGCACCAAGTGCCACATTTGAGTACCGAGAAGAAAAACAGAATAAGTGAGGGTTATTATACAATTATAACTGTCATGTTACTTAAGTTTAAGTGCTAATGACTAACAACAGAGATGCAGTCTGTACAGTTAATCAGCAGCTCTAGTCAGGGTGTGCTAAACTGAAGTGGTGAGTCTTCAGCCGGGATTTAAAAGCTGAGACCGAAGGGGCATCTCTTATAGTAGCAGGCAGACCACTCCACAGTTTAGGAGTCCTGTAACTAAAAGCTCGACCTCCCACTGTTATTTTATTAATCCTTGGAATCACAAGCAGACCGGCATCTTGAGATCTTAATGTGCGCTCAGGTTTGTAAGTCATGATAAGTTCAGAAGTTCAGTTTTTATCAGGACACTCGCAATCCCAGACACTCAGACCCCTCACTCAGTCTCTCGAGACCCCGATCAGAGCCTCCACTGACTCTGTGAAGATCACAGCATCGTCAGCAAAGTCAAGATCAGTGAACCTTTCTTCACCAACAGATGCCCCACAGCCGCTGGACCCCACAACCCTACACAACACCCAGTTCATTCCAGCATTGAACAGAGTAGGAGCAGAACACACCGCTGATGGACCCCAGAATCAACTGGGAAAACCACAGAGGTCCTGCCTCCACTCTGCACAGCACTCACAGTACCAGTGTACAGGCCGGCCATGATATCCAGCAACCTCGAGGGGATCCCCGCAAACCCTCAGGATGTCCCACAGGGCAGCTCGATGAACTGAGTTGAACGCTTTACGAAAATTGACAAAGGCTGCAAAGAAAAGCAACAACAACAACGTTTATTTCTAGAGCACGTTTTCATACAAATGACGGAGCTCAAAGTGATTTACAGGATGAAGAAAGAAAAAAAGAGAAAATATGAAAGTAAAATCAGGCAATGCTAATTAACGTAGAATAAAAATGAGGTCCGATGGCCAGGGAGGACAGAAAAAACAAAAAAAAACTCCACATGGCTGGAGAAAAAAAAAAAACAAAATCTACAGGGGTCCCAAGGCCACGAGACCACCCAGCCCCCTCTTGGCATTCTACCTAACATCTCAATCAGTCCTCATGGTATTCCGGGTTCACATGGAAGAACTTGATGATGAGGTTCAAGTGGACTTCTGGCCTTTAATCCATCAATGGAGGGACATGACGGTGCTTTGATCAGGCGGTGGTGGCGCAGGGGTGAGTGCGGATTGTGGAGCCATGATAAAAACGAGTATCAGGGTTAAACTAAGATGAAGCTCTGAGAAAGCTGTGTTACAATAATGAGTTTTTAGCAGTTCTTTAAAGTGCTCCACCGTATCAGACCGGTGAATTTCTATCAGTCAGCTCGTATTCCAGATTCCAGGTGCCTAACACCAGAAGGCCGGCCGCCCGCCTCACCACTTCTTTTAAGTTTAGCTCTTAGAATTCTAAGCAGACCCTCATTTGAAGATCTGAGGTTACGATTTGGAGTGTAAGGTGAGAGACATTCAGAGATCTAAGATGGAGCAGATGATTGAAGGCTTTGTAAACCAGAGATAAAAATCTGGGGAGACGGGCATAAAAATATTTAAGCGCGTCATTGTTTATTAGAATGTATACTTTTAAACTTAGATAAACTAACCATCGCATGTTTGCTTGTAAGAAGATGTCAAATGGAGGCTTGGGACTTGAACACGTTTCACGTTTAGCTAAAGTCACTTAACTAACAATCAAGCAGACCTCGGGAACTTAAACGGCCGTCCAATTTTTGGACTCTTGCAGCATCTTCCATAAAGCAGCCATTAGACGCTATAAATTGGAGGGATCTTCACAAGCATTTTTAAGAAAGCAACAGCTGCCAGAGAAACGACAACTCGGTCGACTTTGCCATCTACGGACCACCCTTCCGCTCTCAAGCATCCCACCTGGCTTAAGAAAACAAAGCCTGCAAGCACCAAAGCTACAGCCACCTGACATGAAGCTTGCTGTGTGACCCTGATGTACGCCATTCAGGTCGTATGTTTTCATATCTAACGTTGCCTCTTTTTCCTGCACATAAACATAAGTGATGGTGGAAATGGAGTTTGAATATTGATTGTTTGGGTGCCAGGCATCCTAGCTGAGATAAAGGAAGGTTTCATACCCAGCCAGGGGGCTGTAGTGGAAGGACCGGGCAGACAGGCTTACCAGGAGCGGGTTATTCCCTCACACGACAGGTGGCATTGTCCCTCAGGGTTAAACCTGATTAGGCCACCCGCAGGGTGCCATGGGAAGTGGAGGCCCGGAAACGCAGCCCTCTTGGGGTTTTTGGGTAATGCCAGAGGGTACTGCGGTGGGAGGACTGCTCTGATTGCCACACGACTCGACTTGGGGAAGAGAACGAAAGCAATTTCTGGGTTGACCTTAAAAGAAAGCCCTCCCGACTCTGACTCGACCAAATTGAGGCAGTGGGCGACGCTCTTGGAGGGAGAATGAGAATTGTGCTTGGTGTATTTTTTGGTGGTGTTCATGTGAAGGTAATAAAACTGAAAGTGTTGTCTGGGCATCATTGTGTCTATGGTTTGAGGCTCAGTGGCGTCCCCTAGTGCTTACAGTTGCTTAGCTGACGTTGTCCTGTTGCGTACTGACTCTCAGCTCATCTCATTTTGGCTCGTGAGTGAGTGACTTGTCGCCCCTGGTAAGGTGTCAAAGTTGAGATAGTCAGCCTCGGCTGGAGTTGAGGTGCTTTGAGGTCATCTGTGCTGAGTGAATGTTAAGAAGGCAGGCCATGAGGGACGCACAGCAAATGAAGGCCAACAGTTAAGGCGTTCCAGTATCAACATGTCCACCATTATAAGAGAGTCTAAGAGGTTGAAGTATCTTTAGTGAACGCTTTCTTACAACAAAACGGTTACTGCATGTCTGAGATGGTGGACTGGACGTTGGATCTCGTGAGAGATGAGCACTGAAACGAGTCGATTGACTGATCTGTAACCACACCAGGCTGATGACTGCTGAATTCTAGCAAATCTTCATTAGCCTGTGAGTTCGGCCTCCAGTATCTCCTCTTATTTATCACTATAATTGGGTGTTGGCTTCTTTTACAGCTTGTTATTTCATGATGAATACTTGAACTACACAAGACTGGACTGTTTGTTAAAATTGCTTTGTGCAGCACAGTAGCATTAGTGCCTGGCACCAATTGTAAGTGATTGTTATGTATCCAGGTATTCATAGCTTGCCTGAAAAAACTTATTTATTTAATTACTAGCTGTTCTGTCTGGTTTTGCCCAGAACAGTGATAAAATGTACGTTATATAAAATAAATGAAAAGCGCATCTGACACTTGTGACCTCCTCATCACGGCAGAAAGTCAGGTATTTCTGTAACATTATATAACATGTAGTGCTTCTCAGCTTCTGACACCCTCGTGAACATTGACTTTTAAAATAAATGTAAGATTTAAAGAAATAGACATAGATTTGTAGCAAACAACAATTCATTGAGCAACTATAACTATAAGGCACTATATAATAGATAGATAGATAGATAGATAGATAGATAGATAGATAGATAGATAGATAGATAGATAGATAGATAGATAGATAGATAGATAGATAGATAGATAGATAGATAGATAGATAGATAGATAGACACAGAACCCGTTTCGACAACGTAAGATGAAACGGGCACGAGTTTGTGTCAGCAGTGTAAGAAGAACAAATGATAAGTAACGAAGAAGTTGTTTTGTAATGATTGTAGTCCTCTTTACTCATTACTGTACAGGCTTGTACTGTTAGTTGATGAATTTTCCAGGCCTATTGTATAATAGTGAATGATGAATGTTCCAGTACAATATGGAATAGTAATAAGTATAAGCATCACAAACCTGATATAGGTGTATTGAATGAATGCGTAATTGAATCAGAATGCGTAATTAGGCCTCGAGCTGTAGTCGAAATCGCCTTTCAGGCCTCTAGAGCTTTAATCGAAGTCGCCTTTCTCTTTGAGTTTTTTTCGCGGCCGTAAATCCACCGCCTGCCGTGATGTTGGGGTTGGCTGTCGGTCTCATAAGGTTTTTTGGGCAGCTGCACAGAAGGCGACTGCGCATTCGGCTTCGGACGGACGTGAGTGAGTGAGGAGGCAGGCGAATTATGTATTACGATTATTTATTTGTGCGGTGGGTTGGCACCCTGCCTGGGATTGGTTCCTGCCTTGTGCCCTGTGTTGGCTGGGATTGGCTCCAGCAGACCCCCGTGACCCTGTGTTCGGATTCAGCGGGTTGGAAAATGGATGGATGGATGATTTATTTGTATTGTCTTCTTCTTATTATTTTTAAAGGGTGCTCGAGTGTAGCAGTCATAACCTGCATGTGTTTTTCCATGCAAACAACTGTACGCCTACTTTTACCCCAGTGTGTGTGTGTATATATATATAGTTTTTTTTTTATATATTTTTTTATACATACAGTATATAATGTAGTGCCTTTTCTATCTATCTGTAATATAGGGCCTTACAATTCTATCTATCTATCATGTTTTCCATTAAGCTTTCTGAAATTGTAACTTCATATGATGTTATTAAAGCTCTTTTTTATTTTTCCATATATATCTGCCTGTCAGCTCTTTTAAGACACTTGCAAATTCATCACTTTCTGAAATTTGGCACTGCATATGGTCATTATCTAAATTTATGACCATTTCTAATATTATTTTGAGGTCTTAAAGCCCCATTGTTCCAGTCTGCTAACCTTTAATAGGTAACCATATATGTGAGGATGCAAAATTATAGGATTCAGCGCCAGTGAGTGGTTGAGGAGAGCTCAGGAAAGGATCGATACAATTACTGGTTTTACATTTTGAGGAGACTCACTGGGGTATTTGCATAGTCAATAACTTGGGGATTACACCTAACATTTTGTAAGCGAGACTAATAGCAGGCTAAGCCTATTTGTTGTACCCCCGCTGCACGAGTGTCATTTTAAATTCAGTTGCAGTCTACGGCAGTAATCTCTTCTCCACCACTAGAGGTCAGGAATGATGCACTTTATGTGTCATTTTCCAAATGAGGCTTGGATACTGGAGAATGGATTTAAATCCCAGTCCAGCACCACCATCGGGGAGACTCACCATTCGGTGACTGTGTGGGCTTCTCTCAGCTACTTTCATTTTCCTCCTACATACCATGGAGGCCTGCGTTAGACTGATTGCCATTTTACAAGTTTAAGTTTCTGCTGCACACCTGAAACTGCCAGTAGAGACTCTGATCCTCTAAGGTGTGTGAATGAGTCAGCCTTGGCACTGCAGAAATTAAGGAGTTTTAGTATTATGTATCATAATAATGGTCATTGCATACATCATTATATTTTAACAGTGTAATATGTTTCATATTTGGATTGGTGTATTTTTATGAAATGTATGGTTTTATACCAAAGTCAGAAAAGGTGATGATGTCATTTTTAATCACCACAACAGTCAAATGTAATTGGATTTATTTTAATGTATTTTTTTTAAAAGAGTACTGTACATGAAAATAGGACTAGATGTGAAAGGCGCTATATAATAGATAAATAGATAGATAGATTTGAAAGGCACTATACAGTATAATAGATAGATAGACATGAAAGGCACTATACAGTATAATAGATAGATAGATAGACATGAAAGGCACTATACAGTATAATAGATAGATAGATAGATAGATAGATAGATAGATAGATAGATAGATAGATAGATATGAAAGGCACTATACAGTATAATAGATAGATAGATAGATAGAAAGATAGATAGATATGAAAGGCACTATACAGTATAATAGATAGATAGATAGACATGAAAGGCACTATACAGTATAATAGATAGATAGATATGAAAGGCACTATACAGTATAATAGATAGATAGATAGATAGATAGATAGATAGATAGATATGAAAGGCACTATACAGTATAATAGATAGATAGAAAGATAGATAGATATGAAAGGCACTATACAGTATAATAGATAGATAGATAGATAGATAGATAGATAGATAGATATGAAAGGCACTATACAGTATAATAGATAGATAGAAAGATAGATAGATAGATATGAAAGGCACTATACAGTATAATAGATAGATAGATAGACATGAAAGGCACTATACAGTGTAATAGATAGATAGATAGATATGAAAGGCACTATACAGTATAATAGATAGATAGACATGAAAGGCACTATACAGTATAACAGATAGATAGATATGAAAGGCACTATACAGTATAATAGATAGACATGAAAGGCACTATACAGTATAATAGATAGATAGATAGACATGAAAGGCACTATACAGTATAATAGATAGATAGATAGATAGATATGAAAGGCACTATACAGTATAATAGATAGATAGACATGAAAGGCACTATACAGTATAACAGATAGATAGATATGAAAGGCACTATACAGTATAATAGATAGACATGAAAGGCACTATACAGTATAATAGATAGATAGACATGAAAGGCAGTATACAGTATAATAGATAGATAGATAGACATGAAAGGCACTATACAGTATAATAGATAGATAGATAGATAGATGTGAAAGGCACTATATGATAGATAGATAGATAGACAGATAGATAGACATGAAAGGCACTATACAGTATAACAGATAGATAGATATGAAAGGCACTATACAGTATAATAGATAGACATGAAAGGCACTATACAGTATAATAGATAGATAGATAGACATGAAAGGCACTATACAGTATAATAGATAGATAGATAGATAGATAGATAGATAGATAGATAGATAGATAGATAGATAGATAGATAAAGTCTTGTTTGCTTGATTCACCAAGATGGACCCCCCAACACCCACTGGTGGGTCACAAAGACTTTTTTATGGGAAGATGTGAGTTGCGTCTGCCAGCACCAGCCATGATAAAATGTACACCCAATAATACATTAAGTAAAATCACAGAAAATGCAAATCTGTCGACGTATTATTTTGTCATACATTACAGCCCTAAATGACAGGACTAAGATATCTGAACATCAACATCAAGTACCCAACACTGAAGGCAGAACGCCAAGTGAATATTCAAAGCCGTTTTAAATAAAAGTGATACATCGCGTTGTACGTACTGTAAGTCATCAGTGAGATTGATTGTAATGAGAACGACTACTCCAGAGTAGAACTTGAAATTGCGTCACAAACACACCGATCAATGGGTCGTCTGAAATGGCTTAGTCTTGAGACCCTGAGGAGGACCTGAAGGTTCAGGCTGCACGTGAGAACATCTGAGCAAAGCTGTGAAGCACTGCAGGGTTGAAGCAACAACAACAAACAAGCTACTGGCACCAAACATAAAAACAATGTCACGTATTCCAAAGAAATTTATTTCATAGCTAAGAAACTGCATTGAGCATATCATGAATAAATTGAAAACTTTGATTAAGCTGAGTAAGTTGAGTTTGTTAAGAACAGTTTAACAAAACATTCATTTGTTGAGGCAAGTTTACAGTTTATTCCATTTTTGCACAACAGCGCCATCTTGTGGGGATATAGGGCAGCGCCTACCCAGCTGCCCTTAACGCCAAGACACCCCTGCTCCTCTTCCTACTTTTTACCACATTGCTTTAGTAATTTGTCCTTTGTGTCATCACTCACTTTCTGAAGTTGGCTCTCACACGCGCAAGTCTGCTGTGAACTGAAAGGGTTTATGTAACTTTTGCAAACCGAAGAACCTGCAAGTGCACAAAAAGCTCCCCCTAAGAGTGTGGCTGTTTGGACTGACGTTAACATGACGTCATTTTGTCCACATGCATGAATGTAAATCCACAAATGTGTTCAGCCTCTCCAGCTCTAGCAGCCTCACCTCCAAACCCCAGACCCCCCCATCAACACACAGAACAGAAGATGCCATGAACTCCACTAAATGAAATAAAAAAAAAAATTAAATGCCCGAAAGAAAGCCTTTGAAAATATGCAGCACTTCCTCTTAAACCAACACCCCTGAGCACGGCCAGGGCGACTCAGCACTGAAGGAGTGGATGCAACCCGCTGACCGTCTGTTCTTCTGACCTGACCGATTACTGCTATGAACTTCAAACTCAAAAGGAACACAACGCGCAACAAACGAGGAAAGCTCAGTCTGACCGGAGTTAATGAGCAGCGAGTCGATCTGCTCCATCTGTACATATGGAGGGGCAAAGGAACCAAACCTGCCCATTTTACTGCACGAGCCCCCCACTTCTCAAAGCGATTACGCAGGGCAGAATCAGATTTAGGTAAACCCATGAGCAGCAGGAGCTTACCTTGATTTACAGCGGTGTGCTCAGCACAAGAAAAAGGAAACACTCTAAAGCCGATTTAAGTGCAGCAAGAGTGCAACGGCCTCCGTGGGTTTACATTCTTTACCATTTATCACTCCTTACAATCTTCGGATTTACTTAGCAAAATCTTAGAAATGTCTACAAGGATTGAAATATTCACAGTGGGCTGCCAATCAACACATCTGGGGTCTGTTAGATCAGCCCATACAATGTCAATGTTTATTTGAAATAGGGCACTTTCAATTATATAGTGCCTTTCACATCATCTATCTATTATATCCATCCATCCATCCATTTTCCAACCCGCTGAATCCGAACACAGGGTCACGGGGGTCTGCTGGAGCCAATCCCAGCCAACACAGGGCACAAGGCAGGAAACAATCCCGGGCAGGGTGCCAACCCACCGCAGGACACACACACACACACACCCACACACCAAGCACACACTAGGGCCAATTTAGAAACACCAATCCACCTAACCTGCATGTCTTTGGACTGTGGGAGGAAACTGGAGTGCCCGGAGGAAACCCACGCAGACACTGGGAGAACATGCAAACTCCACGCAGGGAGGACCCGGGAAGCGAACCCAGGTCTCCCAACTGCGAGGCAGCAGCGCTACCCACTGCGCCACCATGCCTCTATCTATTATATACACTGTAAAAAGCAATTCAAGGGACCTCTAACCATCACTTAATCAAATGCATGCTATTAGGTTAAAAATTCAAGTTCAATGATTTTATTAAATATTTTAATTTGGAAACATTATTTAATGTGTTGACGTGAAAGAATTATATTAGTACATACTTTAGCTTAGACTTATAAGTAATCTAAACTCAAATTCCTTTT
This sequence comes from Erpetoichthys calabaricus, assembly GCF_900747795.2. Classification (NCBI taxonomy): domain Eukaryota; kingdom Metazoa; phylum Chordata; class Cladistia; order Polypteriformes; family Polypteridae; genus Erpetoichthys; species Erpetoichthys calabaricus. Next base: position 93,746,257 of record NC_041409.2, on the reverse strand, counting down.
TTCATTTATTGAAAAACAAAATTTAAGTTCGTCTAAACTAATCTAACGCTATGGCTACTTAATTTCGCTGCTTCATGAGTGTGAAACTCCTCCCACTTAACATGCTGTGACAAAATCGTAACGCCATACTGCAAGTGAAACACACAACTACGGTGAGTGATAGAGCGGATATCTTAGTGATAGAGGAGCAATTTCAAGCTAATAATTATTTACATTGCTCTAATATAGTAAATATCATTTACTTATTTAGCATAACAGGTTGAATAGCTCTAGTGAAATTTAGTGCCGTCTATCTTACCATATTTTCTCACGTGCGTTTGTATGCTGGTTAAGGATTTTAGACGCAGTATTGCTTTACTGGATGTAAGCCTGATGGCATATTGAGAAGATACTTCATTAATTGTAATAATCTTTCTTTGACTTTAATTATTTTCCACTTGTTAAGTTTAGAGTATACTCCAAAGCTGTATAGTAAAATGTTTTTGCATCTTGCAATAGAAGTCAGGTTGGACATATTTGGTTATTGAATATTACATTGAGGCCTATAGTTTTACTGCTGCAGTATGGCTATTTGTTAGACAAAGTTTTTGAAAGATGTTGAAAAATGTAAAAATGTAGGTAAAAAAAAAACATTTTGCAACACTTTCATTCTTTAAGTGGCTGTAGTTTTAATAATTTAATAAGTAATTAAACTTGATAAAGCTTAAAATTATAGGCAGAAAACACTAATTACGCCAACTTCATTTTTATATCATCACAACTTTAAAATATATTAATAATTAAGTATTCAGAACTTAAAAGTGTCTTTAAAAATGTAACATAAATTAGTTGGGACAACTTAATTTTTATGTGCAGTGAATTTAAAAAGTTGTGTGTATCCTATATTTTTTTAATTAGATGGTACTTAAAAGTAATTTAAGATCTGAAGGAAAAACCTTTTCCAGTTACTCAATGTTGTGGGTTGGTTCTACATAATCTTAACCAGAAGTTGTAGTAACTCAAAAAACTTGATGCAGAGCGTTTCATTAATTTTTTTTAGAGTGTAGTACCTTACCTATCAATCTATTATATAGTGCCTTTCACATCTATCTATCTATCTATCTAATCTATAGTGCCTTTCCTATCTATCTATCATATAGCACCTTTCCTATCTATCTATCTATCTATTATATAGCACCTTTCAAATCTATCTATCATATAGTGTCTCATATTTATCTATCTATCTATTATATAGCACCTTTCAAATCTATCTATCATATAGCACCTTTCCTATCTATCTATCTATTATATAGCACCTTTCAAATCTATTTATCTATCTATCATATAGTGCCTTTCCTATCTATCTATCTATCTATTATATAGCACCTTTCAAATCTATCATATAGTGTCTCAAATCTATCTATCTATTATATAGAACCTTTCAAATCTATCTATCATATAGTGCATTTCCTAGCTATCTATCTATCTATCATATAGTGCCTTTCCTATCTATCTATCATATAGTGCCTTTCCTATCTATCTATCTATCATATAGTGCCTTTCCTATCATATAGTGTCTTTCAAATTTATCTATCTATTATATAGTGCCTTTCACATCTATCTATCATATAGCACCTTTCCTATCTATCTATTATATAGCACCTTTCAAATCTGTTTATCTATCTATCATATAGTGCCTTTCCTATCTATCTATTATATAGCACCTTTCAAATCTATCTATCATATAGTGTCTCATATCTATCTATCTATCTATTATATAGCACCTTTCAAATCTATCTATCATATAGTGTCTCAAATCTATCTATCTATCTATTATATAGCACCTTTCAAATCTATCTATCATATAGTGCATTTCCTAGCTATCTATCTATCTATCTATCTATCTATCTATCATATAGTGTCTTTCATATCTATCCATCTATCATACAGTGCCTTTCCTATCTATCATATAGTGCCTTTCAAATCTATCTATTATATAGTACCTTACCTATCAGTCTATTATATAGTGCCTTTCACATCTATCTATCAGCGTGATGTGGTGGCTCCGAGGCTAGGGATCAGTGCTGGCAATCAGAAGGTTGCCGGTTCGAATCCTGTAAACTCCAGAAGTGATTCCATTCCGTTGGGCCCTTAACCTGCACTTGCTCCAGCCTGGGTATCAGTGCGTGTTGTTATGTAGTTCCTCTCACGTCTATCTATCGTATAAAGTGCCTTACAATTCTATCTATCAGCGTGAATGTGCAGCTGACAGATCTGCAGAAATTGTGAGATGCCATCATGTCGCCATGCACAAGAATCTCAAAGCAGTGCTTCCAACATCCCATTGAGTCCATGCCATGAAGAAGTGAGGCTGTGTTGAGATACTGTTTTGACACAGCGGTCCCAATAATTTGCTCGGTGGGTGTCTGCTCCGTATTCCACTACCATTGCAGTCAGCAGCTCTTAAGGCAAACAGGACCCTATGGCAGGTTCTGGAGCCCCACCAGAGAGATCATTTTTTGTACTCGTGTTTGTGTCACCACCCCAGCTGATTGATCTCTTCATTGACGAATGCTGTCACGTCCCCCAGTAGAACTCCAGACACGTGGAGAGTCCAGGCTAAGACATCCCGACGCTCTCGTGGCGACTCATCGGCTTATCAAGACAATTTATGTAGGCGTCTCCTTTAATCTGCCCGTCACTCCAATCTATTATTCATTTCCCCCGGGGAGCTGCCCAGCACATGATGTGATAACCACAAATTGTCAAAAGCGTTGTGACTGAGGGGACGTCTACAAAGGGCACATCAAATAAAATCCTGCGCTGAACTTTTATTTTCCCTCCTGGCTGGCAGACTGCTACTTCACTGCGGCCGGAGGACCAGACGAGAGGGAGACCGGAGCGTCGTCGGCTTCTGACTGCCAAGCAGCCTCGTTGCTAGGTGATGGCCGCATCCCACGTGACCCGCGCATTTCGTGGATCATTCAAGGAAATGCATGAAGAGCTGCAGATCCTTAATCTTTGTGCTTCACTAGTGTTGGAAATCCAGCCCAGTGCAGCGTGCCCAGATGTTCGCCTTGGCATTTCCTTTTGGCTTGTAGCTTGCTTGGTCCTTAGAAATCTTTTTTGGTATTTGTAAGATGCTGTGCCCAAGCCACACTTAACATGATTTTGTCTTCAGAATACTAAATTCAATAACATCTTGATGTGAAGAGAGCCATAATCTGAAATTCTTCGTGACATTAGCAATCCAAGCTGATTCAGTTCTGGGCTGTGGAGAGCCAAAGCCTACCAGGTGAAAGGCAGGGACCAACCCCGGACCTTGTCGCCAGTCCATCACCGGGCAGTAAGCGGGTGTCAAATGTAGCAAATGGCGCCCTAGAAGAGGCTTCTGTGCCAAGTTTAGGAGTTGTTCACAAGTCAAATTCTCCCTGAAGAAGGCCTGAGCTTTGGAGACATCTGAAAGAATCCTGGTGGGAAAGCGGGTGGGCGAGCCGCCTCACTGGGGGGGGGCAGCTGACGGTCATGTTTGAGGTTTGTTGACTTCACTATGATTAGGGGGTCATAGCAGGTGCAGTGCTTAACACTGTTTGACACAGATCCAGCCTTCTGGGCACCCCGTGGCCATGCATGTGGTGTATGCCATGGTCTAACATGTGTGGCTGTGCCCTGTGATCCACTGGCATGCATAAGTGTGCCCTGCAACCCCTTGGCATGTTTAAATGTGTCCTTCAATACACTGACAAGTCTGTGTACCCTGTGATATGCTGGCATGTTAGACTGCGCCCTGCTACATACTGCTGGGTGTGAGTGTGCCATGTCACACACTGATTTGTGTAAGTGTGCCCTGTGATACACTGGCATATTTAAATGTAAATGTGCCCTTTGTGATATACTGCCATGTTTGTGTGACCTGTGGTACACTGCTGGGTGTGAGTGTGCCATGTTTCACACTGACTTATGTAAATGCGCCCTGAGATACTCTGCCACATTTGTGTGCCCTGTGGTATACACTGGCATGTGTGAGTGTGCCATGTAATACACTGGCATGTGTGACTGTGCCTTGTAAGTATACTGGTGTGTATGAGTGTGCCATGTTACACACTGACTTGTGTAAGTGTGCCCTGTGATACACTGGCATATATAAATGTGCCCTGTGGAACACTGCTGGGTGTGAGTGTGCCATGTTTCACACTGACTTATGTAAATGCGCCCTGAGATACTCTGCCACATTTGTGTGCCCTGTGGTATACACTGGCATGTGTGAGTGTGCCATGTAATACACTGGCATGTGTGAGTGTGCCTTGTAAGTATACTGGTGTGTATGAGTGTGCCATGTTTCACACTGACTTGTGTAAGTGTGCCCTGTGATACACTGGCATATATAAATGTGCCCTGTGGAACACTGCTGGGTGTGAGTGTGCCATGTTTCACACTGACTTATGTAAGTGCGCCCTGAGATACTCTGCCACATTTGTGTGCCCTGTGGTATACACTGGCATGTGTGAGTGTGCCATGTAATACACTGGCATGTGTGACTGTGCCTTGTAAGTATACTAGTGTGTATGAGTGTGCCATGTTACACACTGACTTGTGTAAGTGTGCCCTGTGATACACTGGCATATATAAATGTAAATGTGCCCTTTGTGAAATGCTGCCATGTTTGTGTGCCCTGTGGTACACTGCTGGGTGTGAGTGTGCCTTGTAAGTATACTGGTGTGTATGAGTGTGCCATGTTACACACTGACTTGTGTAAGTGTGCCCTGTGATACACTGGCATATATAAATATAAATGTGCCCTTTGTGATATGCTGCCATGTTTGTGTGCCCTGTGGTACACTGCTGGGTGCGAGTGTGCCTTGTAAGTATACTGGTGTGTATGAGTGTGCCATGTTTCACACTGATTTGTGTAAGTGCGCCCTGAGATACGCTGCCACATTTGTGTGCCCTGTGATATACACTGGCATGCGTGAGTGTGCCATGTAATACACTGGCATGTGTAAGTGTGCCCTGAGATACGCTGCCACATTTGTGTGCCCTGTGATATACACTGGCATGCGCGAGTGTGCCATGTGATATGCTGGCATGTGTGAGTGTACCCTTTGCAATATTCTGCCATGCTTGTGTGCCCTGTGATATACTGGCATGGCATCCACGGTTGGCTCCCATCCTGCACTGTGCTGCCAGGACAGATGTTGGCACTCCATGACTTTGAAATGGACAACAGAGTTAGAATGCGGATGGCTGACTCCTGCCACACGTTACAACGTTAGTCTGTTCATTCTCTTTGTATTCCTATCAGCATGCCAGCCCCCACTGCTTTGAGGGTATTTTACAGTTTTCCCTGGTACTCTATTTATATTCACATTGGCACATACACTTTATTAGATTTGTTTATATTTTACGTTAAGTGATCTCTGATACTTTTTTGGCATCGGAAGGACCCTCGTAACAAGAGCTTCACCGTCCAGTGGGTGTTGTTTCTCCAGGCTCATTGTATAGTTTCACCTGTGTCCCTGTGACACTTAAAAGGACAATGACAATAATAACAGCACCCCCCATAATGGCGACTGTATACGTGAGGCCACTTGAGCAGGCCCTCTGCCTTCTCTTTGCACTCAAACAAAGCGGAACATCATTTAAAAAAGAATTGAACACAAAAGCCAAGAGACATTAAATTTCAATTACCATCTGCTGCCGCAATAAAGTTGTCCAAAGTGAGAAAAACTGTAATGTCGGATCAATCCATCTTGGAGTGTGACGTCTGGAGGCAGGCAAGAAGACATCCATGACTCTTCACTTCACTCGCTGACCCAGTGCACAACATGGAGTTTTACTGGGGGGGGGCGCTACTTTCTCACACCTGTCGTTTTCATAGAGGATCAGCATGGCATCCCGAGTCGCTGTTCTCATCCAAAAAATCAAAAAATGAAATGACTTTACAACTATGGGCAGAACAAACACTCACCGGCCACTTTATTAGGTACGAACGCAAGTCTCTGATCAGCCAATCACACGGCAGCACCTCCGTGCCTGTAGACCTTGTGAAGACCACCTGCTGAAGGTCAAACCGAGCGTCAGAATGGGGACAAGAGGGGAGTGAAGTGGCTTCAGGCTGGTCTGAGTGTTTTATGGTGTGCTGCAGAATTTTAGTACTGGGAGATTCACTCGAGAGAGGCCCTGAATATTCTGTAATAATTCTCACTGGGACAAAGCAATCTGAACGAAACAACGGGCAATGTGACCCTCAGTATACGGAGCTACCTGCCCCTGCGTCGGAGCGATGAGGTAGGTGCCGGATAGCCATCGAGACGTTTGCAACTACCGCCCGTACCCCTTCACTCGCTCACTCGACTTCTCATCAGGATGGTGGTGTACAGCAGGGGTCCTGGAGGACCACTGTGGCTGCAGGTCTTCATTCTAACCCTTTTAAATTGAGTGCCCTGTTTGTGCTGTTAATTATCTTCTTGTGAATTCATTATGATTGAATTGCTTTTTTAAGATTTGTTCCCCTGAATTTCTTCATCGTTCCTCTGAATTGCTTCATTGCTTTCCTTAAATGGCAGCCAAACAGAAATGAAATGTGAAGTGAGGGAGCCGACAGAAGACCAGCTAAGTCAGGGCCTCAAACTCCAATCAATTTCACTCCAACCAGCTGCTTAATGAGGTGACAATTATCGTCGTTAATTAAACCCGTTCTTTAATTTCATGGCTTGTTGTTGCTCTCATGGTGCATTAGCAGACATTTCCGAAATTGTTAGATTTTCTCTTTTCTAAGAGCACACTGGTAAAATGTTTTGTGGACCTGAGCAGATCGACATTCCTGAGACCTTCATCTTTCTTTATTTTCAGATATTGTGTGATGGATGCCAGTTGTTTTGGCTCATTTTGTAACAATTAAGAAACAATTAAGGTCCCTACGGTGGGCTGGTTTGTTTCCTGCCTTGCACCCTGTGTTGGCTGGGATTGGCTCCAGTAGACCCCTGTGACCCTGTAGTCAGCATATAGTGGGTTGGATAATGGATGGATGGAAACAATTAAGGGGTCTGAGTCTTCAACAGCAAGTCAATTAAAATTAGTTCAAAAACAGGTCACCCATTAAGAAAAGGGTGAGAATGAAAACCTGCAGACACGGTGGTCCTCCAGGATCGGAGTTGGCGACCCCTGGTGTACAGTATTGAGCAGAACCTATCGGGTCACCAATCCGTTTAAGTGATGTCAGAATCAACTGGATGATCGTGAGTTAAAGGAAGCTGACTTCCAGCAAGATGGAGCAACATGTCACATATTGGCAAGGAGCGTGGCAGAAATGGAGTCCTTCTTCAGCAACAGGGGCTTTGGCTACCATGGTCGCCGGATCTGACACCACCAGACTTCTTCCTTTGGGGTCTGCTCAAAGGAAACGTCTATCGGAAGAAGCCTCGCAACTGTGGAAGATTTGAAGGAAAACATCCAGCGTGAAATTACTGCTGTTCCTCACCGATACATTCAGGAACATGGAGCGCCACATCGAAATGTGTCCGGCAGAAAATGGAACCCACTTCCAGCATCACATGTGATGCAATCGATTACACGTACGTCAAGGTAAGTCAAGAGTGGATTTGTTTGGTTCAGATTGCTTCATCCTAACGGGAGTTACTGTACAACTGAATATAATCGGTGCTTCTGTCCAGTGAATCTCCCTGTAATTAGTTACGGTTGCCACGAGATGAAAAAGGATGAAAATGGCCGTGTGAGACTAACGGATACAACGTCACCTAAAAGGGAGGGTACACTCTGTGTGACTTGTGTCAGGATGCTATTCATAGACTTTAGCTCCACCTTCAACACAATCATCCCTCCAAAGCTGGTTGTAAAACTGAGCAGGTTGGGCCTGAACACCACCCTCTGCAATTGGATCCTGGACTTCTTGACAGAGAGGCCCCAGTCTGTTGAGATGGGCTGCAACACTTCCAGCATCATCACACTGAGCACTGGAGCGCCGCAGGGCTGTGTGCTTAGTCCTCTGCTGTTCACCCTGCTGACTCACGACTGCACAGCCACAACAACACCAACCACATCATCAAGTCTGCGGATGATACGACGGTGCTGGGATGATGAGACGGCATACAGAGATGAGGTGTGCAGACAACAAATCTATCTCTCAATGTCGACAAGACAAAAGAGATAATTGTGGACTTCAGAAAATCACATTCTGCCCACATCCCACTCGGCATCAACAGTTTAGATGTGGAGACTGTTAGGAGTACCAAGTTCCTCAGTGTGCATACAGTTAGGCCCATAAATATTTGGACAGAGACCACTTTTTTCTAATTTTGGTTCTGTACATTACCACAATGAATTTTAAATGAAACAACTCAGATGCAGTTGAAGTGCAGACTTTCAGCTTTAATTCAGTGGGGTGAACAAAACGATTACATAAAAATGTGAGGCAACTAAAGCATTTTGTGAACACAATCCCTTCATTTCAGGGGCTCAAAAGTAATTGGACAAATAAAATAACTGGAAATAAAATGTTCATTTCTAATACTTGGTTGAAAACCCATTGCTGGCAATGACAGCCTGAAGTCTTGAACTCACGGACATCACCAGATGCTGGGTTTCCACCTTTTTAATGTTCTGCCAGACCTTTACTGTTTGTGGGCCTTTCTGTCTGAAGTTTAGTCTTCAACAAGTGAAATGCCTGCTCAGTTGGGTTAAGATCAGGTGACTGACTTTGGCTGTTCCTCACCCAGTTTTAAGCTGTTTCTGTTTCAGTTCATGACTGTGTTTCAACCTACATGTGACACTGATGATCATTAGCACCTGTTTGATAGAGTTGGTTGATCACACACCTGACTAGAATCCTACAAAATCCCTGACTTTGTGCAAGTGGACCTCTAAGAATTGATGCTGGTTTGAAGGCAAAAAGTAGTAACACCAAATATTGATTTGATTTAGATTTTTCTTTTGTTCGCTCGCTTTGCATTTTGTAAATTGATAACAATAAACAATAATCTATATATAGAATTCTCTAACGGCATGACACCCATGAAAGCACGCAGGAAGGAGCCACGCCCACCAACTCTAAGACCATTGGATACGACGAAAACTCGCACAGCCACGCCCACCAACTCGGACGCGACGCCTCGGAAAACATGCCGTCATTTCTGTTTGTCTGTGCCACAGTCCACATGCAGCTCTGAGCCACGTTGACTTTTCATTAGTCAACCTCAGTGGAACCTTGGTTCACACACACACACAGGCAGCGCCAGAGAGAGAGCCGCGCAATCCTTTAAAACTGAAATTAAAAAACAATGAAGGAAGCAGTCTTTAAAAACCAATAAGCCCTGTGTCTCTTTTTCATTAATAATAATTATAATACATTTTATTTATATAGCGCCTTTCCCATGCTCAAGGCACTTACAGAATATAATAAAGAACGGCAGCGTATACAGTATATAGCATTGTACAAACCAGATAAATAAATAAAGAAGATTAAGACAGTGAATTCTGAGAAAAAAACAGACAACATAATTGATGGTCTCGCACACACATACAGGTTACATTAGCAACTTGACAGAGAGGTAAACTGAGAGAAGGGTAATAAAGTCAAGTCGAGCTAAAAGCCTTCCTGAACAGATGAGTTTTGAGTTGTTTTTTAAAAGAATTCATGGAGTCACCTGACCTGATTAATTTTGGTAGGTCATTCCAGAGTCTGGGCGCTATACAGCTGAAGGCCCTGCTGTCACCCATGGAGTGTAGATTAGTGAGGGGCGCAACAAGATTGCCAGAATCAGAGGACCTTAGTGGGCGGGCAGGCACATAGTGATGGAGGAGGTCACTGATGTAGTTTGGCGCGAGGTTATTTAAGGCTTTGTAGGTTATTAGTAGGATTTTATATTCGATTCTGTAGGACACAGGGAGCCAGTGAAGACGGAGCAGGATGGGTGTGATGTGCTCGCTGCTGCTGGTTCGAGTAAGGACTCTTGCAGCTGAGTTTTGAATAAGCTGGAGCTGTGATCTAAGATTAGAAGGGGCACCTGCCAGTAGGGAATTACAATAATCGATGTGATAATGTGATAAAAGCATGGACAAGTTTCTCAGCGTTAGAAAAGGAGAGGAAGGAGCGAACACGGGATATGTGACGGAGGTGAAAGTAAGAAAGTTTCTTAATGTGATTTATGTGGGCGGAATAAGAGAGGGAGGAATCAAAAATGACACCAAGATTTTTTACAGTAGAAGCAGGTCTGATGAGATCACCGCCAAGATGGACTGGGAAGGAGCTCATTTTATTAAGTTGCATTTTAGTCCCAATTTGCAGGAGTTCAGTGTTGTTGCAATTTAATTTTAAAGAGTTCTGCTCCATCCAGGTTTTAATTTCACTGAGGCAGGTTGTGAGCTGATCTAGTTCTGATGAAGTTCCACTTTTAAGATTGAAATAGAGTTGAGTATCATCTGCATAAAAATGATAACATAGTCCATACCTACAAATAATATGGCCAAGAGGAAGCATGTAAAAGCAGAGGGCCGAGGACAGAGCCCTGAGGAGCTCCTTGTGTGACTGGCACTGAGCTGGATCTGCTGTTGCCAAGACTAACAAACTCTTGCCTATCAGTCTGATAGGACTTGAACCACTGGAGGGCAGTGCCAGAGATACCCAGCATGTTCTCCATTCTAAACAGTAGGATGTCATGTCTGACAGTGTCAAGTGCTAACAGAATTAATATGCTGGTTTGTCCAGAGTCTGCTGCCATAAGCAAATCATTGGTTACCGGTAGCAGAGCAGTTTCACAGCTGTGCCGCGCCCTGAAATAGACTGAAAGGGTTCCATCAAATTATTAGAGGTTAGGTAATTGGTGAGTTGGGAAGCTACAACACGCTCAAGAACTTTTGACAGGAAAGGTAAGTGGGAAATAGGCCGGAAATTGTTAAGATTGTCAGCATCAAGATCATTAGCGTCTCACCTGCTTCACCGATGCAGGCCCTGCAACAGTCGAGACGCTCTCTCACCAGCTGACCTTCTCTGTGCCTGACTCCACTACTGTCAGTCGCCTGATTAAAAATGGCCTTTTGAAGGGGAGCTATGGACCCACTATACCACAGGAACACATTGCCTTCGAGCCTGCTCTCACTCACTGTAACGTACCGGCTTTCTCTCACTCCTCACTCGCTCGCACACTGCACAAGGGAGCAACGCCCGCAGCACGACTCCACCCGGACACCGTTTCAGCCACACTTCCACGCCCCTCGCTATGCTGTGAGCGCGGTGATTATTTATTTACAAATGGCCTTTTGAAGGGGAGCTGTGGACCCGCTATACCACAGGATCACCTGTGACATTGCCTTCACATTGTTTTCCTTTTATTTCTGATCCCGTCGAGCAGATCAGACACCCAGGCAAACAACACTAAATAATCAATAGCTGCAACTACTTTGCCCGCCCCAACTCCTCACCTGAGTCGGTTTCGTCTGTTCAGCAGTGTTTCCCAAACTCGGTCCTGGTGAACCCCTGTGGCTGCAGGATTTTGTTCCAACCAGATTCCTAATCATTAATGCCGGTGAAACTCATCAGAGATAAGTCGGTTTTTCAAACGCAGCCGTGTAGCAGATTAGTCTAGCAGGATGTAATAATCCGAGATGAATGCGCGCCCTCGCGCTGAGTGAAAAGCCAATATATATCGAGTCTAGAAAACATGATCAGCAAGTCTTTGATAGGCTGCAACAAAATGATGAAAGAACGGGCGCATTTGTTTCACACAAGCTGTGTGTGTGGGTGGGTGAGTGTTAGTTAGTTAATTAGTTACTCGAAGGATTTCAAGATTTAATATGCACAAGCGGTAACACTGCAAAAGCAGCCCAAACCAGAAAAGACGGCTGGCAAAAAGTGGCCGACAAATTAAACGCGTGTGCATTGTACTTACTGAAAGCAGTGTTACAGATTTTGCAAATGTTCATTTTTTTCCCTCGGCTTAAAAAACATTTAAAAAGCGGCGTGATTATGTGGCGTATACTACGCCGTGGGTTGGTATGCAGCGTTTAAAACAGTTTGTTTGTCAAGGATAATTTGCCTTTTACTATTACACAAAGACAATTTCCTGTTAATACTTTGTCACATTGATATAGCGGTGTTCTCAGTACTCAAAGTGCTATCCACACAGGGAGGAACCGGGAAGCGAACCCACAATCTCCCACAGTCTCCTTACTGCAAAGCAGCAGAAACTACTACAGTGCCACAAGGCAATACACTGGGCTCGATTTTCTTATCACTTCTGTTTACAGCGATCGGATCGTAGCGTGAATTATTGCAATGTTACTCTTCTTGGTGGCTTATTACATTACGGATGTTTCACATGTTAATTTTTTTCCCCTGTGCTTAAAAGACATTAAAAAAGTGTTTCTCAACTGTGACTCCGTAACATCTCAGTACGCAAGCTATATTAAGCGTCAATAACGAAGACTCGCTACACCTTAATGAACAAGTGCTGACACTTATCCCTACCGACGAAGTAACTTTCACCAGCGTGGCCTCCATCGTCACAGACGTTCCCGCTTTCAGTCACGGACAATTATATGTTGCTCTCTCTAGAGGTCCATCTTTTCATTCACTCACAGTGGTATCCTCAAACCCACCCCATTTGGACAACTGTGTCGTTCAGAAGTGTTCACCCATCAATACATAATTATGCGGCGTATGTTACGCCGCGGGTTGGCTAGTTATTTATATTTCTGAAAGCATTCTTTGTTTACAGCATTTTTTCACACCTGCCTAAAACTTTTTCAGAGTACTGTAAATTAAACAAAAATCGGGTATACACTTAGGGAGAACTGAAACTTGTTAAAATTGTTAAATTTGCGGATGATACGACTGTCATTGGGCTTGTAACAGACAACAGTGAAGCTGCATATAGGGAAGAAGTTCAGAATCTGACAGAATGGTGTAACACCAACAACCTGGTCTTAAATACCTAAAAGACCAAAGAAGCGATTCTAGACTTTAGGAGCACTAAAAAGACCAATCACAGTCCGGTAACAATCAATGCAGATGCTGTGGAGAGAGTCCCCATCTCAGAGAGACCTGTCCTGGGCTGACAACAACTTGGCTATAATAGGCAAAGCACAACAACACCTCGACTTTCTCAGGAAGCTAAGGAGAGCTGACCTCCACCAGAAGCTGCTGGTTAATTTCTATAGATGCACTATAGAGAGCATTTTAACTAACTGCATGATAGCCTGCAGGTACAACCGCTGCACCGAGGCTGCTCATGAAGCCCTGCAGCAGGTCGTAAAAAAACAGCAGAGGCCATTATTGGGACTGAACTGCCATCACTCGAACTCTCGCATAAGACTGGCTGTGTGAGAAGAGCCAGAAACATTCTCAAGGACAAAACTCATCCTGGGAACTCTTTGTTTGAGCTCCTCCCGTCAGGCAGACGCGTCCGGTCAATCCGTGTTCGCACAAACAGACTAAAAAAAGAGCTTCTTCCCATCTGCCATAAACTTTCTGAACTCTGAATCTCCTCAGTCTGAGATCATTTTTAATTGAACGTGTGCAATAAGCTATAGTGGTATTGTGCAATATACTAATGGAATACAATATAGAATTTGGAATGTACTATTCATTAACAGGTGCAATAACAATTTATAATACTTGGCTCTGGTTACTTGATCACTTAACACTGCATACGGCATATTTGGAATTATTTGACTTTTCTTTAAATGCACCTTGGGGCTGTCACAAAAAGTAATTTCGTTGTGTTACACGATGACAATAAAGTGCTTGAACCTACCGCCACTAGAGCCAAAAAAAACGTGGTGCTTGTAGGTTGTGAGGTGCGACGCTAATTAACACCCGTACTACAAAAGATTATATTGTCAGTATACTATTAACTATTTGCAGGGATCAACTCTTTTTGGGGAAGTTCATAAACTAAAAAAAAAAACAAAATTATTTTTATTTGGCGGCACGGTGGTGCAGTGGTAGCACTGCTGCCTCACAGTTAGGAGGCCTGGGTTCGCTTCCCGGGTCCTCCCTGTGTGGAGTTTGCATGTTCTCCCTGTGTCTGCGTGGGTTTCCTCCCACAGTCTAAAGACATGCAGGTTAGGTGGATTGGCGATTCTAAACTGTCCCTAGTGTGTGCTTGGTGTGTTTTTGTGTGTCCTGCGGTGGGTTGGCACCCTGCCCAGGATTGGTTCCTGCCTTGTGCCCTGTGTTGGCTGGGATTGGCTCCAGCAGACCCCCATGACCCTGTGTTCGGATTCAGCGGGTTGGAAAATGGATGGATGGATGGATTATTTTTATTTATTTATTTTTTTAAATGGTATTGATTTTATAGTAATCATTCCATACAAATACACCAATTTTTTACAAAAATAGGAATGAAAACAAATCAACCCCCACCCCTGAGAAACAGAGCTTGTAAAAAAAAATAAATCGATGAATTAATAAGTGAATAAAGATAAATGGAAAAAAGGGAGAGAATCTGCTTCCTCAGTGCTTTAAGAGCTTATTCTAGAAAGTTATTGATCAGATCTGGCCAGGTTTTGAAAAAGTTCTGCACGGATCCTCTAAGTGAGAATTTGATTTTTTCCAATTTCAAATAATATAAAACATCAGTTACCCACTGAGTTAAAACAGGAGAGTTAGTCTTATTTTGCTAAACTGGAAGAATCCTATGTGCTAATAGTATAGTGAAGGCCATCACAGTTTGTTTGTCCTTCTCCACTGTAAGCCCCTCTGTGAGCCCACCAGTCACAGCTGTTAGTGGATTAGGAGGGATTGGGACACCAAGGGTGACTGAAAGGCATTTAAAGATTTTGGTCCAGAATGATGTTGGGTGGCATGGTGGCGCAGTGGTAGCGCTGCTGCCTCGCAGTTAGGGGACCTGGGTTCGTTTCCCGGGTCCTTTTCTACAAACGGACATCCCAGCCTCATTGATGTGGACATTGACTGGATTTGTTCAGGTTGTAAGCTTTCTCCTACTTTTGACTTCTAGTATTTCGTACCTGGTTACTCTGCAAATGAACATAAGTAAGGATTAATATAAAGTTTGCGCCTCATCTCATTGAAAGTGCCCTGCCTGTTGATATTATCTGCCCCAGCAAGCTCCGCTCCTTCGAGTGATTTGTTGTGCGTCCAGCTCTTTCGGACATAGCGTTCCTGGTGCTCAGGGATATCGGCGTCCTGCCTGAGGTTCTCCTTTGTTTAGAATATTTGTGCAGCCCACCTCGAAGGTAACGATCTGGGGGCAGAGAGCCACATCTGTGAATGCTGGTAGCAGTGCGGCTCTTGGCCTTTGCTAAGGTACTTTGAATGTGGATCTCTGCAAATCTGCATGGAAGAATCGGCAAATATCCCCAAAATCAAGGTGGGCAAATCAACTAGAGACAAATCCAGACAGACTGGTGGCTGTCCTGAAAACAAAAGATGGTCCTGTGAATTGTTCAGACAGGGGGACAATTACTTTTCAAACCGTTATTTGAGTTATTCACATTTTTTAATGATTTTTACAAAACTGTTGCCCTAAATCAAGCTGGTAAAGGATATTTTTTAATGTGTTTTGACAATTTGTTAAAGGCACTGCAGGAGAAAATTAAAAACCATCAAAGACACAGGAAGAGAGTGGAAACTCCACAATACCAGAGTGGGGGGGCACGGTGTGCAGTGGTGGTCTAGCTGCCTTGCAGTAAGAAGGCCAGGGTCCACGCACCTGCATGGAGTTTCTATGTTCTCCTCATGTCGGCGTCCAAAGTCATGCAGGTGAGGTGCACTGGTGCCGCTAAATGGGCCTGTGTGTGTGTGCTTGGAGTGTGTGTTTATATGTTTGGTGTGTGTGTGTCCAGTCGCCTCCATGACCCTGGTCAGGATTAAAAGGGGTAGAGAATGATATGACATTTAAACCGAAGTCTCCGTAGTTAAGGCCATTTAATCATCTTTACACTTTATTTGAATAAGGGGTATTTCATTTTTAAGTTAAATAAAAAATAAATAAATCAAGCACCATACTATATTAAAGCGCGCAATAATGCAGATATTTGCAGACGTTATTTTTAATTAAAGTCTTACGACTGCTAATAATGATAGAATTACATTTTCTGAGCTCCCTGGTTTCATTTCATGGCTACAGATCTGTACACTTTGTTTTTTAATTAAGTTATTAAATCTCCTAATAAAGACAGGGACGACACCACCTGTTATAATAAGCACTAATGACAAGTTTGGAAAATGTCACAGTAACCAACACTTTCATACCCCGCTACAGGGTAGGGCAGTCTCAAACGTGCCTGCATTTTAATTAAAACCGATAAATAATCTTCATTCACGACGCATCACAGACAGACATCTGACATCTCGTGCAAGGCGACGGCTCTTCTTTATAATGTTAATTATTAGAAGTTGGACTGGACGTCAGTTTATAGCAATAAATCACTGCCATTCAGTGTCTGTGTGGAGTCTCCTCCTACAACAGAAGTGTGTGAAGAAACGATATGGGGACTCCGTTACACCAACGGCCAGATGATAGTATAGCGCCTCGCTGGGACTGACAAGGCAGACGTTCTTCTTCTTTTTAGTCATTCTGGTGTGTGTGCTCAGACATATCTATCTATCTATCTATCATTTAGTGCCTATCTATCTATCTATCTATCTATCTATCTATCATATAGTGCCTTTCATATCTATCTATTATATAGTGCCTTTCATATCTATCTATCTATCTATCTATCATTTAGTGCCTATCTATCTATCTATCTATCATTTAGTGCCTATCTATTTATCTATTATATAGTGCCTTTCATATCTATCTATTATATAGTGCCTTTCATATCTATCTATCTATCTATCATTTAGTGCCTATCTATTATATAGTGTCTTTCATATCTATCTATTATATAGTGCCTTTCATATCCATCTATTATATAGTGCCTTTCATATCTATCTATCTATCATTTAGTGCCTATCTATCTATCTATTATATAGTGCCTTTCATATCCATCTATTATATAGTGCCTTTCATATCTATCTATCTATCATTTAGTGCCTATCTATCTATCTATTATTTAGTGCCTTTCATATCTATCTATTATATAGTGCCTTTCATATCTATCTATCTATCTATCATTTAGTGCCTATCTATCTATCTATTATTTAGTGCCTTTCATATCTATCTATTATATAGTGCCTTTCATATCTATCTATCTATCTATCATTTAGTGCCTATCTATCTATCTATCTATCTATCTATCTATCTATCTATCATTTAGTGCCTATCTATTATATAGTGCCTATCTATCTATCTATCTATTATATAGTGCCTATCTATCTATCTATCTATCTATTATATAGTGCCTTTCATATCTATCTATCTATCTATCATTTAGTGCCTATCTATCTATTATTTAGTGCCTTTCATATCTATCTATTATATAGTGCCTTTCATATCTATCTATCTATCTATCTATCTATCATTTAGTGCCTATCTATCTATCTATCTATCATTTAGTGCCTATCTATTATATAGTGCCTATCTATCTATCTATCTATTATATAGTGCCTATCTATCTATCTATTATATAGTGCCTTTCATATCTATCTATCTATCTATCTATCATTTAGTGCCTATCTATCTATCTATCTATTATATAGTGCCTTTCATATCTATCTATTATATAGTGCCTTTCATATCTATCTATCTATCATTTAGTGCCTATCTATCTATCTATTATATAGTGCCTTTCATATCTATCTATCTATCTAGTGCCTTTCATATCTATCTATCTATCTATCTATCTATCTAGTGCCTTTCATATCTATCTATCTATCTAGTGCCTTTCATATCTATCTATCTATCTAGTGCCTTTCATATCTATCTATCTATCTATCTATCTATCATTTAGTGCCTATCTGTCTATCTATCTATCTATCTATCTCTCTCTCTATCTTTGTGTTTTTAATATCATTTGCTCTTTAGCGTTGCCCTCCTGTAAGTATGCGTCTATCTTTTTACACAGATGTGCAGGTTTCATCCACTGATGTTTCTAAACTGGGCCATGTAGCGGACCCCCCACAGAGTGGAGACGTCACTGGAGTTATTTTTTCTTAGATAAGAGATGGAATTAAACCAGGAAATGGAGGAAACATAAAAGTAATGTGTTATCTTTACACAGGCTAGGGTCAGAAATACCACAAGAGCAAACCAATGGAAGTATCAGAACTAAAATGCTAAATCAGAAGGTGTAGTCTGAATAAATCCAAGCAAAAACCCTAAACAGTCCTGTTTTTCTTTCTCATAATGCTAAACGTCTTTCTTTTATCTTGGAGCCAATCAATGGATGAAGTAGAGCAGTGCAGTGTCCTACGGAGTGACACACTGATGTCACAAACCACACCTATGCGATTAGCAACAGGTGACAATTTGACTGTGGCCATCAGAAATCACCTTAACATGATGGTGAAGAGGACCCATTGAAATGGTGTTGAGATCAAATCCCCTTCATATTAGTTACTTGACGCCTTTGTGCAATGTGACAGTCAACATTGGAGAGATTTCTGTTTGGTTTTCCAGTTGCAGTACCGGCAGGTGAAGTGATTTGCTCAGAGTCACACAGAGTCAGTGGCGGTAGAGCAACAAAGTAAAGAGACAATTAGAAAAGCGCGAGCAGAACTCATAAAAAAATAAATAAATTGGGTCTAGAAATGCAAAAATTAGATTTTAAGACGCAGTAAAGCAGGCCAGTGCCTTCCTGATGTGATGCCCCAAACTGCCAGGACATTGGATACTCGTGACTGAGCTTGTCCAGGGTAAGTGAAGATAGAGGTAAGACTAAAGCATAACAGACGTTTTATTAAAAAACATTGTTATTGTTATTGGTAACAAAGAACTGGGTGGTATTACATACCTG
The DNA here is from genome assembly GCF_900747795.2 of Erpetoichthys calabaricus. NCBI lineage: Eukaryota > Metazoa > Chordata > Cladistia > Polypteriformes > Polypteridae > Erpetoichthys > Erpetoichthys calabaricus. The sequence continues at coordinate 93,727,399 of NC_041409.2, read as the reverse complement.
GTGACCCTCTGACATGCATGTGTGACTATATTATATATATATATATATATATATATATATATATATATTTATATATATATAGTAATGTAGGAGACAGCCAGCAGCTCCCACCCAGCTTGGATGCCCAAAAAGCGGAAGCATGGGCGAAGGCCCCCTCTTTAGGGCAGCTCCCTTGGAATGCAGCAGTGCTCCGGATTGCCACAGGGCACTATGGGACTTGGGAGTTCTTTATCTCAGCCCTGTTGGGTACCGTGGGTGCCACCAGGGGGTGCTGTAAACATGGAGGAGCCATATGGCATGGGGTTTCTGCCTAACCTGGAAGTGCTTACAGACCACGTGGGCAGAAGAACAGAAGCACTTCTGGGTTGGACACAATAAAAGGACTTGCCAGCCTCACAGCGACAAGCCAGAGTTGAGATGTGGAGGACAAAGCTTACGAGGAGGTGGAGTGGAGAAGAAGAAGAAGAAGAGAGACAAAGAAGAAAGGACTGTGTGTCGTATTGTTTGCTGTCTGTGTGCTGTACTGTGCGGTGTAGTGTGGAGCAACAGAAAACGCTTCCCCACTGAAGAATAAAACGTGTGAGGTTTGGGGAGCGGTACACCCACTGGTGGTCCACAATATTATATATATATATATATATATATATATATATATATATAAATACACACAAGCTGTACCCCGTGGCTTCACCTGCGCAGTAGTGAAACAGGACAGTGAGGAGGGCTCTGCCCGGCTCCCCACTCCTGACGTCACTCTTCCCCCTCCCTCGGCTCGCAGCCTCTGTCTCAGATTAGCGCAAATATAATCGCTCCTGCAAGCGAAACTATGATACTTCGCACAATGAGTGAAGTCGCAAAATCAACTGGATTGTTCAGGTGAATTCTAGAAAAAAAAACCCTTAAGTAGTTCTCTGGTTCGCTAGCTAAGTGGAGGTAAGGTTACGCCCCGAGGCTGATGCGTGAGTGAGGCCCCGCCCACCCTCTCCTCTTCCTGCTGCGTCTCTCTCGGATTTGTGGAAAACAAACTCCGAAACTTAGCGTGATGAGAGAAGTCGCAAAATCAACCGGAATGTTCAAGAAAATGATAGAAAAAAAATCCGCTCTAAATCCGTTAAGTAGTTTTCTCGCGAAGAGCGGACAGACCAGAATGGAACAGAAGGCTGGCGCTTGAGTAAGGATGGCCCCTCCTGGCTTGCCACCCCTGAAGTCCCACCTACCCCTGCCCTCGGCCCACTGCGTCTCTCTTTGATTTTGCGCTTATTAATCGGTACCACAAGTGAACTCCGATACTTAGCGCAATGAGAGAAGTCACAAAATGAACCAGAATGTTCAAGCAAATTATAGAATAAAAACTTCAACTAAATCTGTTAAGTAGTTCGGTCGTGAAAAGTGGACAGACATACAGATAAACAGACATTTGATTTTATATATATATATATATGGGTACTGTATATATATACAGTATATATATATATATATATATATATATATATATATATATATATATACACACACACATCTATCCATCCATTTTCCAACCCTCTGAATCCGAACACAGGGTCACGAGTGTCTGCTGGAGCCAATCCCAGCCAACACAGGGCACAAGGCAGGAACCAATCCCGGGCAGTGTGCCAACCCACCGCAGATATATATATATATATATATATATATATATATATATATATATATATATATATAGAGAGAGAGAGAGAGAGAGAGAGAGAGAGAGAGAGAGAGAGATATACACACACACACTTTTTTATATACAGTATACAGTAGATATATTTAATATATACCTAATATATGTAGGGTTTTTTTTTCATCATGATGACCAGAGCTGCATACAAGATGTGTGCTCACTTTGTGCCACCTGAAATCTGAGCGTAAAATTCCTTGATTTATATTCAGCACTTTCAGCCTTCCTGAGGTGATTTATAATACAAATATATTATTATATATGTTTGTGATATTCAGATCAAGAGTGGGAAAGACGACTTTCTCAGGGTCACACAGTGAGTCAGCGATAAGAACTGGACTGGCACCCATTGGGTTTGCAATGCGGCACCTCTGGCACCCATTGGCCGTGCTGCCAGCAGAGACCCTAAATTAGTGTGAGGCCGACTTTGTGCTTCACTGCTTGTTCTCTGAAATTGTAATTGAACCTGATAATGAAATTCACTCGCTTTCCCTGCAGACATTCATACTAATGATGGTTTATATATACATACATATAAATATACATTATATCTATGTATATATATGTGGGTAAGAAATCGTGATAGATTCAAAGCCTATGAAAAATGAAGCGTAATTTTCTGCTCAGTAACCTGGCAGATGATGTATGAGGTGTCACAGAACGCTACTCGGGTTGCAGCTTAAACTGCTTGACGCCACAACAGCACCGGGATTTTCCTTGCCAATCTCTATTTTGATTATTCTGTTGTGAGTGATTACTTGTGAATTATGAAAAGTCCTTTAACCCCATAAATTCACCCTTTCTTTGAACTCTTACCTGAAATAAATACACTTTAAATTGTTTCTTAAACAATCGGCTGCACTGCAGAATTGATGCCAATCAGTTATTGGGGTTGCGACTGGCAGCGGTCATCTGATGTGAGAAACTCCCCCTGAATTGGATAATTGGCAAGTTCAGGATTGGCGGCATGGTGGCGCAGTGGGTAGCGCTGCTGCCTCACAGTTAGGAGACCCGGGTCCTCCCTGTGTGGAGTTTGCATGTTCTCCCAGTGTCTGCGTGGGTTTCCTCCCACAGTCCAATGAAATGTAGGTTAGGTGCATTGGTGATTCTAAATTGTCCCTAGTGTGTGCTTGGGTGTGCATTTGTGTGTGTGGGCTGGCGCCCTGCCCGGGGTTTGTTTCTGCCTTGTGCTGGCTTTGATTGGCTCCAGCAGACCCCCCGTGACCCTGTGTTAGGATATAGCGAGTTGGACGATGATGACTGACTGATAAAACTAACCACGTGGCAAGAAAAGTTTCCAAAAGAAGGTGAAAGGTTATTGGTGTAGAAGACAAATGCTGACATAAAGTGCATAACTGGTCTTCTTTTCAAATGGCTCAATCTCATTCTTCTTCTTTTTCTACTTTCGGCTGCTCCCGTTAGGGGTCACCACAGCGGATCATCTTCTTCCATTTCTTTCTGTCCTCTCCATCTTGTTCTGTCACACCCATCACCTGCATGTCCTCTCTCACCACATCCATAAACCTTCTCTTAGGCCTTCCTCTTCTCCTCTTCCCTGGCAGTTCTACCCTTAGCATCCTTCTCCCAATATACTCAGCATCTCTCCTCTGCACATGTCCAAACCAACACAATCTTGCCTCTCTGACTTTGTCTCCCAACTGTCCAACCTGAGCTGACCCTCTAATGTCCTCATTTCTAATGGAAATGTATGGACACCAATCTTCTTTCAAATCTTTCTGTCCTCTCCATCTTGTTCTGTCACACCCACCACCTGCATGTCCTCTCTCACCACATCCATAAAACCTTTGCTTAGGCCTTCCTCTTTTCCTCGAACCTGGCAGTTCTATCCTTAGCATCCTTCCCCCAATGTACCCAGAATCTCTCCTCTGCACATGTCCAAACCAGCACAATCTCATCCAACCTGAGCTGACCTTCTAATGTCTTCATTTCTAATCCTGTCCATCCTCGTCACCCCCAATGCAAATCTTATTATCTTTAACTCTGCTACCTCCAGCTCTGTCTCCTGTGCCAGCGTCTCCAGCCCATATCTCTTTTTCACCTCTCTTCCACAGTCCTCATTACTCTGTACTGTTGATCCCAAATATTTAAAATCATCCACCTTTGCCAACTCTACTCTCTGCATCCTCACCATTCCACTGACTTCCCTCTCATTCACACACGTGTTCTGTTTTGTTTCTACTGACCTTCATTCCTCTCCTCTCTAGAGCAGATCTCCACCTCTCCAGGGTCTCCTCAACCTGCTTCCTACTATCGCTACAGATCACAATGTCATCAGCAAACATCACAGTCCATGGGGACTCCTGTCTAATCTCGTCTGTCAACCTGTCCATCACCATTGCAAATAAGAAAGGGCTCAGAGCTGATCCCTGATGTAATCCCACCTCCGTCACTCCTACCGCAGACCTCACCACAGTCACACTTCCCTCTTACATATCCTGTACAACTCTTAAGTACTTCTCTGCCACTCCCGACTTCATCATACAATGTCACAGCTCCTCTCAGTCACCCTGTCATATGCTTTCTTCAGGTCTACAAAGATGCAATGCAATGGCTCAATTTCATTACAGTACATCCGGAAAGTATTCACAGCACGTCACTTTCTCCACATTTTGTTATGTTACAGCCATATTCTAAAATGGATTAAATTCTTTTTTTTCCTCAGAATTCTACACACAACACCCCATAATGACAACATGAAAAAAGTTTACTTGAGATTTTTGCACATTTATTAAAAATAAAAAAACTGAGAAAGCACATGTACATAAGTATTCACAGCTTTTGCCATGAAGCTCCAAATTGCGCTCAGGTGCATCCTGTTTCCCCTGATCATCCTTGAGATGTTTCTGCAGCTTCATTGGAGTCCACCTGTGGTCAATTGAGTTGATTGGACATGATTTGGAAAGGCACACACCTGTCTATATAAGGTCCCACAGTTGACAGTTCATGTCAGAGCACAAATCAAGTATGAAGTCAAAGGAATTGTCTGTAGACCTCCGAGACAGGATTGTCTTGAGGCACAAATCTGGGGAAAGTTACAGAAAAATGTCTGCTGCTTTGAAGGTCCCAATGAGCACGGTGGCCTCCATCATCCATAAGTGGAAGAAGTTCGAAACCACCAGGACTCTTCCTAGAGCTGGCCGGCCATCTAAACTGAGCGATCGGGGGAGAAGGGCCTTAGTCAGGGAGGTGACCAAGAACCTGATGGTTACTCTGTCAGAGCTCCAGAGGTCCTCTGTGGAGAGAGGAGAACCTTTCAGAAGGACAACCATCTCTGCAGCAATCCACCAATCAGGCCTGTATGGTAGAGTGGTCAGACGGAAGCCACTCCTTAGTAAAAGGCACATGGCAGCCCACCTGGAGTTTGCCAAAAGGCACCTGAAGGACTCTCAGACCATGAGAAAGAAAATTCTCTGGTCTGATGAGACAAAGATTGAACTCTTTGGTGTGAATGCCAGGCGTCACGTTTGGAGGAAACCAGGCACCGCTCATCACCAGGCCAATACCATCCCTACAGTGAAGCATGGTGGTGGCAGCATCATGCTGTGGGGATGTTTTTCAGCGGCAGGGACTGGGAGACTAGTCAGGATAAAGGGAAAGATGACTGCAGCAATGTACAGAGACATCCTGGATGAAAACCTGCTCCAGAGCGCTCTTGACCTCAGACTGGGGCGACGGTTCATCTTTCAGCAGGACAACGACCCTAAGCACACAGCCAAGATATCAAAGGAGTGGCTTCAGGACAACTCTGTGAATGTCCTTGAGTGGCCCAGACTTGAATCCGATTGAACATCTCTGGAGAGATCTTAAAATGGCTGTGCACCGACGCTTCCCATCCAACCTGATGGAGCTTGAGAGGTGCTGCAAACAGGAATGGGCCAAACTGGCCAAGGGTAGGTGTGCCAAGCTTGTGGCATCATATTCAACAAGACTTGAGGCTGTAATTGCTGCCAAAGGTGCATCGACAAAGTATTGAGCAAAGGCTGTGAATACTTATGTACATGGGATTTCTCAGGTTTTTTATTTTTAATAAATTTGCAAAAACCTCAAGTAAACTTTTTTCATGTTGTCATTATGGGGTGTTGTGTGTAGAATTCTGAGGGAAAAAAATGAATTTAATCCATTTTGGAATAAGGCTGTAACATAACAAAATGTGGAAAAAGTGATGTGCTGTGAATACTTTCTGGATGCACTGTACATTGTTTAAAACTAATTTACAAAGTATGTGGCTCAGTGCTCAACAAGTGTCTTGGACGTATTCAGTAAGTTTTTAAGCTTTAATTTTTTGGTGATGCCCCATTAGCCTCTACTGTAAAGCACCAAATACATTTTTTTAAATGTTTAGAAAAACGAGTAACTTTAGGACACAATACCAGACTTCTCCTTTATGCTCAGATAAACTAACCAGTGTGTATGTGCTTGTAAGAAGACGTGAGATTGAGGCTTGGGGTTATGTCTGCAGGACAGACGAGACTTGGAGTGACCTGGAGAATGACATGAAATCAAAATGGGTCAAAACTGAGAGATCAAGGTACAGACATACCTGGGCAACGCCGGGGCTTCGGCTACTTTTAAGCACGGAAAAGGTGCTTTATACATAAAATATATTATTATTACTACTTTTTAACTAATGAAGGGTCAGTTTTCAATAATTTAGAGAGCCTATCCCCAACAAAATGATCTTTTGACACATTTCCCTCAGCCTCCTACCCCCCATATTCTGCATCATGAACAGGCCACTGTCGGTCCCCCTAGCCAAGCAGCACACAAATACTACGTCAGACAACATTTACAGTTAAAGAGGGAAATGGGGAGAAAAATGAAGGGAAGCCTTCTAGGCGTCTTTCACATTCCAGCCCAAAGGTGTCACCAGAGAGCGGCAGATTCAGTTCCAGACAGAGGCTGGCCAGGTCCCTCAGGTCCTCGTCCAAGACCTTCAGGCTGCATAGTCACATTCACGGACCGAAGCCAAGGTTCCACATGAGTGGTAACATTATGCTGACCCAGTGGCTGTGTCCATCAGCCTGATGATTGCTATGCAGTTAGAATGCCCAGTGTGCCCTTAAACTGAACGTGTGCCATTGTTGTGAGCTTGGTAAGCTGCTTGAAGATAACCTCATTGTGGAAATACATCTCCTCTGTTAGCCATGACTTAAAGCTGGGCTCAATTCCTAACTTTCATACAGTATACCTAACCTCATTCTAAAACCTTAAGTTGGGCTTTCAGGACCACATTATCTCTAAGCTAAGCACAGAGAGCAACGAACAAACAATGTAGATGCCAAGGTGGATGGACTGGAATCCTGACCAGGGAGGGAGAGTGGTCCCTTACCCGGATGGGATGCTATAATGGACAGTCGTCCAAGCCGGGTTGGTTACGGGTAATAATTTGGAAGGATAGGGAAAGGACTGTCTCTTGGGGTCAAGTAGTCCCCCAGTATGCCAGACGGCAGCATCCTCTGGGTAGAACACATTTTGTACACCTTCAGGGCATCTTAGGAACTGTAGTCCTGATGGACAGCCCTGTCGGGGTACATTGATGTCGCTGAAGGACTCACACCTTGTAAGGAGGTTCCACCTGACTCAGAAGTGCTTCCAGGGCGTAATCATGTGGCGCTGGATGTGCTCCTGAACCTGGCATAAAAGAAGCCACTCGACCTCACCTCCCGACTCCAACGCGTTACTGGGGGAGAGAAGAGGAAAACTAATATGGGAGTTGTGATTGTGAGGACTTGTTTTGAAGAAATGGCCTGAAATACTTGTTTGTGTATAATAAAAGTCACTTTATTTGAACTCTTGGCTGTGAACGTGCATTTGTGTCTGGAGTAGGGGGTTCTGGAGCACCCCCTGTTGGTCACCTGGAAGGAGTTTTATCTGCAAGTCTTTTTTAATTTGGATTCCCACAACAATCCCAGATAGTGAAGGTGATTGTCTAAAAAAAATACACGCGGGGTTGCACAGAAGCCCCCATGAATCAGCACCCTGCCATTGTCTGTGTTAGGTTTGCCTGTTCCTCCATGTCTATGTCAGTGTTTCTTCAACGTTCCTGAAGATGTGTGTGGAGGACTAACGGGCAGTTCTACAACTGACCCAGTACATTCAGAACGTGTTCAGACCCCCTCACTTTCTTCACACTTTATTAAGTTGTAGACTTCATTCTAAATGGATACATTTGCCATTTTTGCTCATCAGCCTACACTCCATAACCCATAATGTCAAAGTGAAGGTTTGCAAATGTATTAAAAAATCAAAAGCTATATAAGGCAGCAGAACTAAACACTGCACCACCGTACCTTCCATGTTACCTACTGAGGAGATACTGTAAAGTCCTTGACCCTGACAGCTAAGCACTTTTCCTGTTGTACGGAGACCATCCTGAGTAGTACAAGAGTCCACCATAGGCCATACTCACGCACCCTCACACCCAAGTCAGCACTAATCTAATTTACATGAACTGGGGGTCTTGAAGAAAATCCCAACATCGAAAGGAAACCGACATAAGCATTGGGAAAATGTGCGACCCAGTGCCTGGAACTGAACCCACGCCCTTGGAGTGACGAGGTAACAAAGATAACAGGGTCACGTCTGTCACAGGGGAAACTACACACTTGTCCCAGACTGACCGTGACATTAGACTGTGTGGCAGGTGGCCGGGTGCGGCCCTCAATCAGCCGCCTATATAACGAGCCGTCGCCCTGCAATCAAGGCTGGAGTCGGGTGAGGAGGCGGACGAGGTCAGAGGAGGCGGCAGGAGAGGCCCTGAGTGTGTGTGCAGTGAAGAGACGGCTAGTGAAGGAGCCGGGACTTTGGGAGTCGGTGGGGGTTTGTGAGGTGCACTTAAGTGACTTGTATATAATAGTGTAAATAAACGTGTGGTGATGGACTGCAATGTGTCTGCCTGTCTGTGTCCGGGCTGTTCCCTTCTACAACTGGAAACAAGTGGGCTGGTGACAAATGGCCTTCTGCCCAACACTCAGAGGTTACGGCTGATGCGGCTGCCGTTTGGTCCGGGATGGTTCAGCCGTAACTTCTGACTGGTAGTTTAAATCTAAGAGGCAGGGGGCAGGCAGCGCGAGCTGCTCAGCAAGAGGGTGACTTGCTTTGGAAGAGTGATGGTCTCGCCAAGAGCTTTGTCACAAAAGCTCCGGACACTTTGGCTGGACCCTGGAGGCAGCGACATGAGAGGTCGGGACAGTAATGGATGGCTGAGATGGCTCACTCTGGGCTCGTCTCTCTCGAGTTAGTTATTTGGCTCCATCTTTTAGTTGCCCTTTGCGAATGCTTCAGCCTTACATTTTGTAACATCTGTTCTTGTATTGTTAACTCTTTGCTCAACATTGGGAAATACTTGTGCTTTTAAATACATCTTTTTTTAAATGAGATCCGTTTTAAAATACGCTACTTTCTTAGTCAGGAGGAATATCATTTTGGGAGGGGAGATGGTGGGGGGGGGGGTATCCTTCCACACATACACTCAGTAATAAATTGGCCCAATGTGCCGCTCCGGGCCCAAAGCAATAGCTTAGCCTGCTCATGCCTGACACCAGCTCGGCCCATTTTAATTAAACATCGCTAACGCCGGCAGATAGGCTTGTCCGTCATGTGAACACTTTGATGTGCACGCTCCTGTCATGCATTTGCAGGTGATAAAGAAACGAGGGTGGAATTGAAGGTGTCAAAGCGCACGATAAGAGCGGCTCTCCTGCTAATGGCTGGTGCAGTAATTTACATCCAGATTTATGTCTGGAATCAACTTACAGATCAAAAGAGCCTGGAAAGAAATATCACAGAAAATGGGCAACATATACAATAAGTGGATAGATAGATAGATAGATAGATAGATAGAAAAGGCACTATAAAATTAATAGATAGATAGAGATAGATAGATAGATAGATAGATATGAAATGAACTATATAATAGATAGGTAGATTTTTTATTTTAGTATAGTAGGCAAGACATATAGAGACCTGGAGAAAGCATATGACAGGGTGACTGAGAGGAGTTGTTGTATTGTATGAGGAAGTCGGGAGTGGCAGAGAAGTACGTAAGAGTTGTACAGGATATGTAGGAGGGAAGTGTGACAGTGGTGAGGTCTGCGGTAGGAGTGACGGAGGTGGGATTACATCAGGGATCGGCTCTGAGCCCTTTCTTATTTGCAATGGTGATGGACAGGTTGACAGACGAGATTAGACAGGAGTCCCCATGGACTGTGATGTTTGCTGATGACATTGTGATCTGTAGCGAGAGTAGGGAGCAGGTTGAGGAGACCCTGGAGAGGTGGAGATATGACAGGAGATGAATGAAGTTCAGTAGGAACAAAACAGAATACATGTGTGTGAATGAGAAGGTCAGTGAAATGGTGAGGATGAGGGGAGTAGAGTTGGTGAAGGTGGATGAGTTTAAATACTTGGGATCAACAGTACAGAGTAATGGGGAATGAGGAAGAGAGGTGAAGAAGAGAGTGCAGGCAGGGTGGAGAAGAGTGTCAGGAGTGATTTGTGACAGACGGGTATCAGCAAGAGTGAAAGGGAAGGTCTACAGGACGGTGGTGAGACCAGCTATGTTATATGGGCTGGAGACGCTGGCACAGGGGACAAAGCTGGAGGTGTCAGAGTTAAAGATGCTAAGATTTGCACTGGTGTGACGAGGATGGACAGGATTAGAAATGAGGACATTAGAGGGTCAGCTCAGGTTGGACGGTTGGGAGACAAAGTCAGAGAGGTGAGATTGCGTTGGTTTGGACATGTGCAGAGGAGAGATGCTGGGTATATTGGGAGAAGGATGCTAAGGATAGAGCTGCCAGGGAAGAGGAGAAGAGGAAGGCCTAAGAGAAGGTTTATGGATGTGGTGAGAGAGGACATGCAGGTGATGGGTGTGACAGAGCAAGATGACGAGGACAGAAAGATATGGAAGAAGATGATATGCCGTGGCAACCCCTAACGGGAGCAGCCGAAAGAAGAAGAAGAAGATGTTATATAGTATTGTACAGGATTTAACGTGGTTTTTTTGCCTGCACTACGGCTGTTTCAAGACGTGCGTTTACGGTTTTCACCGCCTGATTATCGGTGGAGTGTGGCCATGTTGAAGAACCATCAACACCTTGCAGACAGTGCAATATCAAAACTGTTGCGTCTCCACTCACCGCATCGTGTATTACTTTCTCACTGAAAGTGTTATTTTTGCATCGTGACTAAACCTAAAATCAACTTTATAAAATTTCACTATGGCAGAAAGAATTTTGTTAGATGATTGATAGATGATGATAACGCTGAGAACGATTATTCACTTTATTTTTTTCTAGAAACTTCCATCACTCAAAATGTCTGGGGTAGGGGAGAAATATCATGGAGGCAAAATGTGAATGATGAATGTTTTACTCTGTAAGGTTTCATTAATGTTAGGAACACTGGACAGGGTTCCATCCATCCATTATCCAACCCGCTATATCCTAACACAGGGTCACGGGGGTCTGCTGATGCCAGTCTCAGTCAGCACAGGGCGCAAGGCAGAAACAAATCCCGTGCAGGGCGCCAGCCCACCGCAGGGCACACACACACACTCACACCAAGCACAATTTAGAATCGCCAATGCACCTAACCTGCATGTCTTTGGACTGTGGGAGGAAACCCACGCAGACACAGGGAGAACATGCAAACTCTACGCAGGGAGGACCAGGGAAGTGAACCCAAGTCTCCTAACTGCGAGGCAGCAGCGCTACCACTGCGCCACCAAGCTGCTGCCCACTGGACGGGGTTTTAAGAAAATGTTCCATTCCTGTTTGGGGGCTAACGATGCTGTCCAGGGTGTCATGACTTCCAGTGTAGGTCTTTGGGGGGAGAGGACAGAGCCAATGCCAGCAGCAAGGAATGGAAGGCAGGAGACATATCTGCTCGTCTGATTTGCTTCATAATAGCCGCTGAACTGGAGGATAACATGGAGTGCTGCTAATTACCTACACGGCATTAGGGTCTGACCTCAAAATGTTAGATGGAATGAGATGATAATAAACGGGAAAATAACTCAAGATATTCATCTTGTTGTGTTATATTTGACAATGGCTATAAACTGCTACAAACAAACTTGTACTGCCTGGCAGGTGTCCCGTCCCCTTAAATAACGTTCGTTATTTGCAAAATGCCAATAATTTCTGCAGCAGGGAGAAAACGCAGTTTGGCGTCTGAGCAAATGATGCCAACTTCATCATTCCCAGTTGCAAGTCGGTGGGGCTGTATGTGCAGAGCGGGTTCAGGATCGGCATTGTCTCCCTGAAATTCCATCCATCCATCCATTATCCAACCCGCTGAATCCGAACACAGGGTCACGGGGGTCTGCTGGAGCCAAACCCAGCCAACACAGGGCACAAGGCAGGAACCAATCCCGGGCAGGGTGCCAACCCACCGCAGCTCCCTGAAATTGTGAACTGGAAAACGAACATAGAACGGCAACTTTGGGGGGGGTTGGGGAACGCTTTCCATTATTGTCAGCTGCTTTTCATTCATGAATTTCGCTCACAATGAGTGCTTAGTCGGCTGTTCTTCTTTGTGGAACATCACACATCATTTTTCTGTAATAAATACACTGAGGTGGCAAAGCTCTGTTCATCAATCATCAGGCGACTAAACATTCCCACTCAGGCCTGTGCCCCCCTTACTAAGAACTGTGTGTTTGACTGTGCAGACGTGGCAGGTGGTGCCCCCACATCCACTTCTTTTTCTTGAATCATTAATGGTGCGTTTTCTGAATGTGGAGACAATGACAAATACCTTCAGAAAATATCCTGTAAATCCTAGAAATGCTCAGCTTCAGATCTATTTTTGTAAACCCGCAAAAGCAAATGAAGAAGGCTGCTGGGTAACGGAGATTACAGAGGCTAAACCGACCGCCACGGTTATCTGTGTATCCATCTCCCCTGTCTGTCCCATTTAAACCCGTTCGGAGTCCTGGGGGCCAAAGAGAATCCCACGCAGCTTCAGACGGAAACTCATCCTGTGTGGCTTGCCTAGCCGACGGAAACTCGTCCTAATGAAATCTTTACTTGGCTCGACAACAATTTGTACTTCGGGGAAACGTTAAACTGGGCTTTGACTTCTAATCTTTTCGTATTGTTATTGCATTGATTAGACTTCTTAACAGTGATTTAACAGACAGTTAGAGGAGATGCTTTGCGTTTCATTCATAATGAAGTGCCAGACGAGGCTCGTGGTCACACATGGATGAAAAAGCAATTTAATTGGGAGATTCTGCTAGAAACACGCAACCCGAACCTGCTGGATGTTGGTCAGATGTGAAAGTAAGAATCTCATTGTGATGCATAAACTTCATTATAAAGCTTGAGCAGAACCTCCTGTGACTTGTACTGCACACATCAAGACGCTATATAACCTGACATTCTGTTAGCCTTCTTAATGGCTTCTGAACACTGTTGGGAAGTCAATAGTTTAGAGTCCACTACGACTCCTAAATCCTTCTCCTAAGGTGGACTCTCGATTTCCTGACCGCCCATTGTGTATTCAAACCTCACATTTTTACTTCCTATGTGTAATTCTTTACATTTACTGACATTAAATTTCATCTGCCACAAATCTGCCCAAGCCTGTCTGCTATCCAAGTCCTTCTATAATGATATAACGGATTCCAAATTATCTGCTAATCCACCTATCTTGGTATCATCTGCAAACTTCACCAGCTTGTTACTTATATTCCTATCTAAATCATTTATAAATATTAAAAATAGCAGCAGCCCCAGCATTGACCCCCGTGGAACATCACTCTTAATATCAGCCAGTTCTGATGAGGTTCCTCACCCCATCTCCCTCTGCTTCCTGTGACTGAGACGATTTTGCACCCATCTACAAACATCACCCTGAACTCCCACTTCTTTTAATTTGATGCCCAATCTCTCATGTGGCACTGCGTCAAATGCTTTCTTAAAGTCCAGATAAATAATATCATAAGCTCCACTTTGATCGTATCGTGACTGTGTGCAGACCAATAAATACCTGGAAGTGCAGCTGGATGATAAACTGGACTGGACTGCCAATACTGATGCTCTTTGTAAGAGAGGACAGAGCCGGCTATACTTCCTTAGGAGGCTGGCGTCCTTCAACATCTGCAATAAGATGCTGCACGTTCTATCAGACAGTTGTGGCGAGCGCACTCTTTAACACAGTGGTGTGCTGGGGAGGCAGTATAAAGAAGAGGGACGCCTCACGCCTGGACAAACTGGTGAGGAAGGCAGGCTCTATTGAAGGCACGGTGCTGGACAGTTTGACATCTGTGGCAGAGCGATGGGCGCTGAGCAGACTCCTGTCAATCATGGAGAATCCACTGCATCCACTAAACAGGATCATCTCCAGACAGAGGAGCAGCTTCAGCGACAGACTGCTGTCACTGTCCTGCTCCACTGACAGACTGAGGAGATCGTTCCTCCCTCACACTATGCGACTCTTCAATTCCACTCAGGGGGATAAATGTTAACATTATACAAAGTTATTGTCTGTCTGTATACCTGCATTGTTATCACTCTTTAAATTAATATTGTTTTTATCAGTATGCTGCTGCTGGAGTATGGGAATTTCCCTTTGGGATTAGTAAAGTATCTATCTACTGTATCTATCTATCTATCTATCCTTCCATCCTTTTGTTGCCTCCTCATAGAATTCCAGCATGTTAGTTAAACACGACCTCCTTCTTCTGACCCGACGCTGACTGTTCCTAATAACTCCTGTCCTTGCCAGGTGTTGCTCAATCTTATCCTTAATAATTCCTTCCATTAATTTTCCAGTGATGCATGTTAAGCTTACTGGCCTGTAGTTGCTTGAATCTTCCCAGTCACCCTTTTTATATAATGGGATGATATTTGCCCTTTTCCAGTCCTTCAGAATCTCTCCAGTGTGCAGTGACTTCCTAAAAATATGTGTCAAAGGTTTATATCTGTACTTGCTAGCCTCCTTAAGAACTTGAGGGTAAATATTATCTGATCCTGGTGATTTGTTTGATTTCAGCTTATTTAATCTGAGCAGTACTTCTCCCTCTACAATTCCCAAATCCCTCAGTACCTCCTTAGTAGTCCCTGTTACCACTCAGAGGTTATTCACTTGCTCACTTGTAAACACCTCAGAAAAATGTAAGTTTAGGGCATCCGCTATTTCACTGTCTGTATCTTTTAATTCCCCTTTACTATTTCTGATGCACTTGACCTCCTCCTTGACTGTTCTTTTACTACTAAAATACTGAAAGAATCTGTTAGGGTCGTCTTTCGCCTTATCTGCTCTATTCCTCTCCAACTGTCTTTTAGCCTCCCTGATATCCTTTTTAATGGTTGCCCTCATGTTCTCATATGCTCTACGATTCACTTTGCAGTTATTAGTCTTATATGCCTTATAAAGCAGTTTTTTCCTTTGAAACTTCTTTTTTAAATCTTTATTAATCCACTGTGGGGTTTTTTTTTTAGTTTCCTATTAATTCCAAATTTAGGTCTGTATCTGTTCTCCATTACATGTAACACATTTTTAAACCTGTTCCACTGCTTCTCAACTGTCTCCACACTTAAACGCTTATCCAAGTTTATCCTACTTAGACTTTGTCACAGCTGCTCAAAATTAGCCCTACCAAAGTTCAACTTAACAATTTTAGTCTTCGCATCTGCACTCTTACAAAATACTGAGAATTGTATTACATTATGGTCACGTGACCCTAGTGGTCCGATCACCTCTACACCCTCAATTCTATCCTGATTATTACAAAATACTAAATCCAGACAGGCTTCACCCCGTGTTGGTGCTTTAACATGATGTGTTAGAAAACAGTCACTGATTACTTCTAAAAACTCCTGCTCTTGTGCTCCTCCATCTGCAAGGTTATCCCAGTTAATATTTGGATAATTAAAGTCCCCCATGACTATAATATCTCACTGTAAACACTGCCTTTTTGATATTACTAAAAAGATGTGTGTTGAAATTACTGTCTGAATTGGGTGGTTTATAACACACTCCTAAAATAAGACCTCTTTCCCTAATGTTGTCCAAGCAAATCCAGATGTCCTCACTAAGTTGGGGCTCATCATCCAACTGAAGAGGACTTGCATTTAAATCCTGTTTGGCATAAACAGCAACCCCAAGTCTTTTTCTGTTCTGTGTATCCTTCCTAAAAAAATGTGTACCCCTCTATGTTACACTCATCCCCGTCTTTGTTATTTAGCCAGGTTTCTGTTATTGCTATAATATCATAATTATGCTCTGCTACATACGACTCCAACTCACTTACCTTATTTTTGATACTTCTAGCATTAAGGCAAACTATTTTTAATGTGTTACTCCTTCTACATTTAAATGTTTGCTTAGAATTTACATTACTATGCATTCTTGTTTCTACACCATTGTTTGTTCTTCCATGTATAGATCTAAACCTGGCCTGTCCTAAACTCCCTGCCCCCCCATTCCCTAGTTTAAACAATCCTCGACTAGCCTACACATACGCCTCCCCAATACATCGGTGCCCCTCAAGTTCAGATGTAACCCGTCACGGCGGAACAGGTCCCATCTGTTCCAAAAGGAGTCCCAATGGCCCATAAACCTATACCCTTCTACCCTGCACCAAGATTTGAGCCATGCGTTAAACCTTCTAATCTCCTCACTCTTACCTGGATTGGCACGTGGCACAGGCAGAACTTCGGAGGAGACTAACTTGTCAGTTCTCCTCCTCAGCTTGGCACCTAACTCCTTGAATTTGGATTGCAGAACTGACACACTACCCTTATGTGTGTTCAACTTGATCTTGGCTACAGGCTACTACACTCTCCTACATTTTGTTTAAAAGCACAGACATTAGTCTCCATTTTCACCTTCTGTCCACAAATACAAGAGACTATTGAAAACACTCGGCACAGACATACACTCTAATCTAAAATCGCACACTCTAAACTCGCTCCGATTTGCTTGCGCTTATTACGTAGCCCTTGCCTGATTGGATCCTGCTCACAACAGTTTCTCATTCCCTGATTGGTCACATATTCCGGCATAGTGGGAACTAGAGAGTTGCTTTTGTGGCGGATGCCCGGCCATGATTTCCAAAGTCTGGAAAGACCAGGGGAAAGACGATTGTTGGGACAGTTTCTTCCCCAGGCCGATAGAGGGCAGCCCCCTAGGTTTCCTGTGGGGCCACGGCTTATGAGCATGGGGGCTCAACCCTGTTTGAACCCGTGGCCACCGCCAGGGGGTGGCATGGAACTTTCCAGGGCCTTGTTTGGTCACACTTCCGCCACACCCGGAACTGTGGCCGGAAGAAGCTCGTTAAGCATCTGGAGTCCATTAGGGAAAAGTACCGTTTCTTCTCAATGAAGAGGCGTATCCACGAAAATTAAAAGATTAGTTGTTTGGTGCAAGTGAAATCCACATACGAGAGCGGCAGAGATGTGAAGTGGCTGGTGCATAGCAAAGGCCGAGGGGGGGAGGTTGGTGAGCAAAGCGAGCAGGGGGAAAAGCCCCCTAATATAGATAGAATATAAAAAGGCGATACCCCTTCCTTAGTGATACAGCATTAAGAAATCAAACTTACAGTAGCTTTCTTTAATGACGGCTTACACTGCATAACAGACAAAGGAAGCCAATGGCAAGAACCCAGTTAGGGAGTGAGGGCCTGACATGTAGAGTCTGCCATTTTCACCGTGCATTGGAAGGATTTTCAGGATCGGATGACGTTACCTCCCATCTGTCCGTCGTCTTCAAAGCCAAGGCTTTATACTCTTTCTTCATGTGCAGGCCCCCACTTAGGTCAATCATGCCATTCCAAACCTGGCAAAAGAGGATACAGTTTCATGCTGACTTTCCATCAATCCATTATCCAACCCAATATATCCTAACTACAGGGTCACGGGGGTCTGCTGGAGCCAATCCCAGCCAACACAGGGCGCAAGGCAGGAACAAATTCCGGGCAGGGCACCAGCCCACCACATGCCGCACACACACACCAAGCACCAAGTTTGTCCCTGTGACTTGGTGATAGTCATACAATATGCTAAACGAACAGGGAATTGCCTACGCCATAATGTAAAGGGAATATCTTGTTTTGAGTTGACAGTGTTATGGACTCCCTGTAGTTTTTCCGTCGTAATGTTTCTTTTTGTCTGGCAGTTTGCCCTTCAGAAAGGTTGTGTGTGTAATTCGTTTTCCGTTCACTGTCTAGGTGCAAGACATGCTGCCGCTGATCTTCGGATAACGTCGCTCTGTGGTTTGTCATACGTTGTCTTTGTTGTTCTAAGGCATCTCCCCTGTGCTGGTTGGTCTGGCGTGATGTCGATGTTTCTGCTTCTGTGCGTTGGTCTGAGTATGTAGGCTAGCAAGACCGTTTCTCTTGTTTGCAGTTAGGCTGTATGCGCCTTTTCATTTTATCGGGAGGATTACATTGAAGTGAAGGAAAAAGGAGGTGTAAAATGGCAGTGTCATAATGCAGTTTCGGTCAGTAACAAAGTATGCACTGAATAAATAGTCAAATACCACAATCGATAACTGGTCACACTGAAGAACTGAAGACTTGAAGATAAACCTAAGACCAAAACTTTGCCAGGAGCACAGATTCCTCGCTATTGTTGTGGAGGGGCTGAGTAGTTGTGGCAACCACTGTTTATATTGAGCATGGACGGACACAAGCGAAATAATACAAGGATATACAGTACAATCACAACTAGAACAACTATGGAGATGTAAAACTGTTGGCACTGCTACTAGGTCAGCAGCTCAGATAGACCAAGTCCTGTTCCTTCATGTGCCATACTAAACACTGTCATTCCATTAAAAAGAACAGGCCACTCCAGGGCAGAAATGTGGGGCACATAAACCACCTTCTGACCCAACAAAGATATTTTTGCCATCTCTTCATATAAAACTTGGACTAATGAAAACTTTTGTGAACGCGATTAACAAGGAAGGTGAACGATTTTAACATCTGAGGCCGATGTTTCCATGAATAACTGATGCCAAGATTAAGGAAGGCATTTCTGTTGGGCCACAAATCAGACACGTCATGAATGATGAACGCTTCGAAGATCTTCTAGTGGGGCCAGAGTAAACTGAATGGAAGGCATTCAGGGATGTTTTTTTGGTGGCTACAAAGCTACAAAGCACCAAACTATGCTCATCTGGTTGACGACAGCTTACAAGCACACAAAACCATGAAGTGCGACATATTGCTAAAGATTCATTTTATTCATTCACACTTGCTCTTCTTCCCTACTAATCAGTTCACTGATGAACATGGTGAAAGGTCGCACCAGAAAATTACAAAGAAGGAAATGCACATTCATGGGAAGCGGAATCCATCAATGCTGGCCGGCTGTTGTTGGACACTGAAACGAGAAGCAGCAGACGGTGAGTACAAACAAAAATCGTCAGCAAAACATTTTCAGCTCCGTTGAATGAATGCATTGTGTCAGCATCATTAAGCGATTAAATACACTAAATTCAATTAAAGCTAATTTCATGTTTTTGCAAATTGTTACGTGACACAGTCAGTCTGAAACTATATTGGTGTTCAGCTTGAAGTTGTCTATCATAATCATCAAAATTTTTTAGGAAGCAAAGCTTTTGACTTACTTTTTGTTCAGCGTAATTCTAACCAGTAAAAACATACACTCTAATGGGGTGTAAATAAACATTAGACTTAGGTTCTCCAATGTTTAAAACTAGAAACAGAACCCAATCCCACCACAGAAGCTTCAGAAATACTTGGAGAACAGTAGAAATAATTACCGTATATACTTGCGTATAAGTCTGGTCTTGAAACCTGAAAAATCAATCATAAAATCAGACCCCCACTTAGACGCCCGTTCAAAAATACAACACTTACATTTTTTGTTACATCTTCTTGCCTCCTCCAATCTCTCATCAGTTTCTCAGACACATCAAATTTTGTTGCAGCAGCGCAGTTACCGATTTCTTTCTCTACTTCAACGACTTTTAATTTAAAACCAGCTTCATATTTTCTTCTGATCAAACGCTCCATCGTAGATAAGGGATGCTCTTACAATAAAGGTGTATGAGGGTGTGAGATACAAAAAACACAAAACGGTGCAAACGTTGCTTCGGAATAGTTTGGGTTTTACTGTGTGGTCACGTAGGCACAATACAGAGAAAACAAAGGCCGTGTGCTCTGTTTTTACTCTCTCAGATGGGCGTTAACATATCATGATCTCTTGGACCAATAGTGTTAGTTTTCCGCATTCGACTTATATGACCGACATGATAAAATACCAGAAATTATACGGTAAAATACCAACTCCCAATTTATCCATGGAGAACGTATCTGTGAGTATATACGGTAAACCAAATTCTAACATAATGAATACTGGCAGATGTGTTCAGTTATGTTTTCTAATTCAGGCACAATGAAAAGGGACAATATGACAAACTGACTTCACAAGGATTCTTCTGACAACCCAGACTTTCATTTGAGCGCCTTACACACAAATTGTTAATAAAACACGTCAGCATTGTGCGATGTTTGCCAGTGCTGACCCAATGTGTTTTTTCCCCCAGGAGCCCATTTTGTTGCTCTTGATGTACCTTACTATGCTGAAAACAAACTGCTCGCTTTTGCCTCACTAAGACTGTGACAGCGTGACGGTGGCAGGCTCAGCTTTTAATGGCCCCCCCTGCAGCTGGCACAGAAGCTGATTATTTGAATAATGGAATGCCAGTTCAAACCGCTTCCTCTTTCTATCTTTCTGACTCAACGATGAGTTGGCACCATCACAAAGAAGACCCTCCATGCTGTCACCAGCTTGTGGACTACTTTCGTTTTCCACATTTGTTTATTTAACAAATTTATTTAGCAAAAAAAAAAAATATATTATATATATACATACATATACATATACACACACACATACACATGTATTTTGGATGTTATTAGCATACGATTGGGTGGCTTGTCACATGGACTATGTGACATGAGTAACATGAGATTTTTTTCATGGATATTTTTGGTATTGTTTGCCATTGTCCAGCGCTGGTCATGATTGGGTCTTGTTCTCTCAGAAACTTAACTCTGTCCTCTCTCCATGAAAACAGCAGATTCAATTTTTTTCTCAGCCCCCCACTACAAACTACATGGGGTAAGTATCATATAAAAAATATCATCTTTGGGGGGAATGCTCACTTAATACTTTAATTAAATCCAGTAGTTCCATTTACCAGAATAATGAACAGAAGGTGAATGTGGTGTGACAGGTCTGAGAACATCTTGACGCCTTTATGTTCCAGTCTGCGCTGACATGCTAAACTGTAATGGAGATAGTGATGGACCTGCAGACAATGGCCATCACTTCCTATGTCACTCTGCAGCCATTAAATGAGCAACACTTAATTTAATTGAATTATTACAGAGTAGAAACTGACTATTCTAGGACAGCATTTTTTCGCTTAAGAAATATAGCAAAAGTTAGACCTCTTATAACATTGCAAGATGCTGAGAAATTACTTCACGCTTTTGTTTTCAGTCAGCTAGATTACTGTAACGCACTCCTCTCAGGACAACCCAAAAAAGACATCAATCAGTTACAATGAGTGCAGAATGGAGCTGCTAGAATCTTAACTCAGAAAAGAAAAATATGAGCACATCACCTCAGTCTTAGCATCACTACACTGGTTACCGGTGTCATTTAGAATAGACTTTAAAATACTGATTATGGTTTACAAAGCCTTCAATAATCTGCTCCATCTTATATATCGGAATGTCTTACACCTTACACTCCAAATCGTAACCTTAGATTTTGAAACGAGTGTCTGCTTAGAATTCCAAGAGGTAAACTTAAAAGAAGTGGTGAGGCGGTCTTCTGCTGTTATGCACCTAAAATCTGGAATACGAGCTGACAGATAGAAATTCGCCAGGCTTATACAGTGGAGCACTTTAAAAAAAACTGTTAAAAGCACATTATTTTAATATGGCTTTCTCATAGCTTCATTTTAGTTTAACCCTGATGCTCTGTATATTCAATTAATTATCATTATCATTCCTGGCAGCTCCATAATACGTACTAACCCCTACTCTCGCTTCTGTTCTTTTCTTGATCTGTGCCACCACCACCTGATCAAAGCACCGTGATGTCCCTCCATTGATGGTTTAAAGGCCAAAAGTCCACATGACCCTCATCATCATGTTCTTCCATGTGAAGCCTGAATACCATGAGGACTGATTGAGGTCATTGATGTCAGATAGAATGCCTAGAAGGGCTTGGGTGGTCTCGTGGCCTCGGGACCCCTGCAGATTTTATTTTTTTCTCCAGCCATCTGGAGTTTTTTTGTTTTTTCTCTCCTCCCTGGCCATCGGACCTTACTTTAATTCTATGTTAATTAGTGTTCCCTAATTCTATTTTCTTATTTATTTTGTCTTTTTTCTCTTTCTTCATCATGTAAAGCCCTTTGAGCTCATCATTTGTATGAAAACGTGCTCTAGAAATGAATGATGTTGTTGCTATTCTTCCTTCTTTTGACCCTATGTTGCTGCATTGACCATAATGTAATACTTACAAACCAGCGAAGCGTAATTCAGAGCTGCAGGAGGCATAATGTAGAAGCTGACACGGGATGGGATGTTAGTCTATCACAGATCCCCCCCACCCATACACACACACACATACACACACATTTGGAGGGCTAATTTAGAGTAATTAATTTACCGAATCTTCATATTTTTACAGAATGTGGAAGGAAAACTGGAGTACCCCACTGGAAAACTCATGACAGCACAGGGAGACCATGCAAATTGTGATGCAGGATCAAGCCCTGGATTTCTCATCCATGAGGTAACAGTGGAAACCACCACAAAACATAACTGCTTATATATACGTTAAGCAAAATTAAAAAAAAATAACACACAGTAAACGTAAATGCAATATGGGTTATGTAATGGCAGATACTGTGGTGGGCTGGCGCCCTGCCCGGGGTTTGTTTCCTGCCTTGTGCCCTGTGTTGGCTGGGATTGGCTCCAGCAGACCCCCATGACCCTGTAGTTAGGATATAACGGGTTGGATAATGGATGGATGAATGGCAGATATCTTTGCCACACGTTTTTAACCTTCGTAATCTGCTTTTAATGCTTGGAAATATTGCACAATGACTACCATTTTATAATAAGTCAGCTCATTCATTTGTTCAAAAGACAAATTAACTATTGCTGCGCTTTACTGTCTGGCTCTTTGAACTGCTCATTTATTACTCTACAGTTTATACAAAAACGGAAACAATGACTTAAGTACAATTAGAAGTATAACCAGATACAGTAACTCCGGGTTGTTTAAACTTTATTAATAGATTCAGGCAGATGCTGAAAACTTAATTGCCGGTGGAAAGGCATAAACTCGATACAATAATTCATCCAAAAATTGTATTTTTTTCATATGTAACTTACCACATGTAGCTTATACTGATGGCCAACAAATAATGTAGTGTCAGTTTTCATGTAGAAAGGAGACAACAAAATTTCAGGTATAACAAGCATCTATACAGTCCAACATCAAAAGCAACCATGAAAAAAATCCCACATTTCTCGTGCCACGTAATCCATTTGTCAAGTCATCTATTTGTAAACACACAATGTTCCAAACACACACATTTTTATTAAAATATTAAATACATCACCTCTGGAAAATGCTCTCATTAAAAAGAATTTTCTCCCACTGGCTTGCCGCTCACTCTGTGATTTTTGTTTGCTGCTCCATCCTCGGTAAACTCTAGAGACTGTTAGAGAGAGCATGGAAATCCCAGGAGGGAAACTCATTGTGAAATGCCAGAAGTGCCAATCGTAACACCAACAATCAAACTACAGCCGTAGCCAGTATGAAGATGTCCATTCTAATGTCTAGTCGTCTTCTGCACACTGAGATGCAGGCTCATGGCTGAGTGTTTGGATTAGCAGGCTATCTGGATCAACCAGATGCTGGACCTAATTCAGTTTGTTTTTGTGTAGTGCCCTCCAGAACACCAGCACAAGTTTATATCTCTACTACAGTAACAGTAAATTGCTGAACCTGAAAGTACGAACATGCATGAGTACTCAAAACAGATGAAAAATACGAGCAGTTTTATACTTATTCCACGTGTCTTTGGCTCTCTGTGTGAACCTTACCTCTATAGCATTTCTGCAAATTTACTCTTAACATGTTTCTGACTGTATCCCCATGTCCTTGTTGAGCTAAATTTAAAATAATTTAAAATAACACCCTGGTTATGCTGGACTAAACCCTTTCATATCGTATATACTCACGGATAAGCCGGGGCTTGATTTTACTGTATAATTTCTGGTACAGTAGAGTCTCGCTTATCCGACATAAACAGGCCGGCAGAACGTTGGATAAGCGAAAATGTCAGATAATGGGAGGTGTTAAGAAAAGGCCTATTAAACGTCAAACTACGTTATAATTTTACACATTACGAACCTCGGTTCACGAACGTCTCTGACTACGTACAAATTGGGTTACGACCAAAAAGTTCGCCAAACTTTTGCCTCTGTTCATGACCACACACTCTGTATACGAACAAGCCAGTTTCCCTTTCGGTTTGTGCGCACCAATGATTTCCGCACGTGTTCAGTCCCTCCCTGTGCATTCCCTGTGCAGCAAGAGAGAGAGAGAGAGCGTGAGAAGGACAGCGAGAGAGACACAGACAGACGCGTGCGAGAGACACATACAGACGCGCATGGGAGAGAGACACAGACGCGCATGAGAGAGAGACACAGACAGATGCGTGCGAGAGAGAGACACAGGCAGACGCATACGAGAGACACATACAGACGCGTGTGAGAGAGACACAGACAGACGCATACGAGAGAGAGACACATACAGACGCGTGCGAGAGAGAGAGAGAGACACAGACGCGCATGAGAGAGAGACACAGACAGACGCGTGCGAGAGAGAGACACAGACAGACGCATACGAGAGACACATACAGACGCGTGCGAGAGAGAGAGAGACACAGACGCGCATGAGAGAGAGACACAGACAGATGCGTGCGAGCGAGAGAGAGAGAGAGAGAGACACGCGAGCGCAAGAGAGAGACACACGCGCACACACGTGCGAGAGACACACGGACACACGAGAGAGAGGGCTGGCCACATAATCTACTGTAATCATGTGTTACAACAAAACAACAGAAAAATTGAACTGAAAAAATGAACCTAGCAACAAAAAATAGACTACGCTCACAACTTGCAGTTCTTGTTGCTGATTGATGCATTTTTTTTTTTTTTTGCAGAGGGACGTCGGATAATACGGAATGTCGGATAAGTGAAGGTTGGATAAGTGAGACTCTACTGTATTTTATAATGTTGGTCGTACAGTATAAGTCGAATGCAGAAAACTCACGCTATTGGTGCAAGAGATTATGATAACGCCCACCTGAGAGAGCAACCACTGAGCACACAGCCTTTTTTCCTATGTGGGTGTGGCAATGCGCTCTATCAGCGTGTGCTCCTAACACCTCTCTGTCTCTCTATTGTGCCTACGTGACCACACGGTAATACCCGAACTATTCCGAAGTGACGTTTGCACCGATTTGTGTTTTTTGTGTCTCACACCCTCATACACCTTTATCGTAAGAGCATCCCTTATCTACTATGGAGCGTTCGATCAGAAGACAATATGAAGCCGGTTTTTAAAATTAAACATCGTTGAATTCACGAAAGAAATTGGAAACTGCGCTGCTGCAACAAAATTCGATGTGTCTGAGAAACTGGTGCGAGATTGGAGGAGGCAAGAAGATGTAAAATGAAAAAATAAAAGTGTCGCATTTTTAAACGGGCGTATAAGTCGGGGTCTGATTTCATCATCGATGTTTTGGACTTATACGTGAGTATATATGGTAATTTTAAACACTTCAGTCATATTACTTCTACTGTTTGCTTAAACATCAATCTCTCCTCATTGTTCATACCTGTTAGTCCTGGAATCGCCCTTGTTGCTCTTATCTGGACTTTTTCTAGCATTTCTATGTCTTTTTTTTTGTAGCCCTGAGACCAAAACTGCACACAGCACTCCAGATGAGGTCTAACCAGTGTGATAAAAAGCTTCAGCATAACCTCTTTGAACTTGTACTGCACACATCAAGGCGTTATATAACCTAACATTCTATTAGCCATCTTAATGGCTTCTAAACATTGTCTGGATGTAGATAGCGACCAGACCACTGTGACTCCCAAGTTCTTCTCCTAAGGTGTACTTCAAAGTTTCACACCTCCCATTTACTATTCAAGTCTAACATTTCTACTTCCTACATGTAATCCTTTACATTTACTTGCCTTAAATGTCACCTGCCACAAATCTGTCCAGTCTGTATGCCATCCAAGTCCTTCTGTAACAATTTTCTACATTATCTGATTTATTATTATTCTACATTATCTTCCCTTCCACCGAGTTTGGTTTCATCCATTAACTTAACCAGCTTATTATATACAGTATACACAGTACCTATCCAGATTATACATATATATATTGTCACACACGCGCGATTAGGAAGCAGCTATCAAGTCAGAAGGTGAGTGTTACTTCACGAGGTAGAGGTTATGTGCACTGATGTCTCTTTCTTTTTGCTGACAGAAATAAAGAAGAAAAATAAGAATTCACCTACCTTGCTTCTGGGTTCACAAAATGGCTGCAACATCACCACATGCAACTTCCATGACATCACTTCCGGCCAGTCCTGATGATGTCATGTCACTTCCTTCCACCATTTTGTCATGATTGCATATAAAAACGCCTTAAAACGATTGTACCATGTCTTCTATGATCAGTTTTGGACTCTTTTGACCACATCTTTGTCCATTGGACAATATACAGGGACATTCCCCAACTCTTTTTTGAGTTTTCTCGTGGCTTATTTTCATCATAATATATATATTGTGGGATATGGCCGGCCATTCATCCCAGCCAATACCCCCAGGCCGCCAGATGGAGCCCCGAATTACAACAGGGCATCATGGACATTGGAGTTTTCCTGTACAGCCCAGCTGGATAACATCGGGCCGCCAGGGGACGCTGCAGGGAGGCCCAGGGACTAATATTTTACCTATAACCCGGAAGTATGTCTTAGTCACAGTGACAGAGGAAATGACGTGCTTCTGGGATGAGAAAGAAGAGTTTTGATCTGACCCGGAAGTGCTAGGAAGTCACATGGACTGAGGGTTCAGAAGCACTTCCGGGTCGAGAACTATAAAAGACTGTGAGAGATCCCAGATGGACGAGCTGAGTCGGAAGGAAGGGTGGCAACGCGTCTGGGAGTGGAGGATTGTTTATTGATTAGTGTATTGTGTTAATTTATGAGTATAGTGGAGTGGACGGTGCTTTGTGCACTGTATTGTCTTAATAAATATTATTATTGGACTTTTATCTGGTGTCTGGTCCGTGGGTTCAAGGGAGGGATAGCGCCCCCTATCTGTCACAGTATATATATATATATATATATATATATATATATATATATATAAATAAATAAATATTGTCACACATGCACGTCTGAGGGTCACGTCCTGGGCTCAGCTGAGGTATGTGATACCACTCTGGAACAAGAGGGGATGCTGTTGCTAACATTCACACCTGTTTCTACCTCCACAGTTTCAATAAGACGCCCAGTGAGGTCAGCTGACTCCACCCCTTCCAGGCCACGTCTCATATTTAAGCCAGGCATACCCAGAAGGAGGCGTCTCTTTTTGATTGCAGCTAGACTGAAGTATTGAGCTCTGCAAAGACAAGACCCACTCAACAGAGGAGCACCTATTGAATTAAGAGGCGGCTACAGCCTAAATGTCTGTTGTGTAACACCCCATTGTGCGTTTGTTTTGTTTTATTTTGTCTAAGAATAAAACTTGGTGTCCCACCATTTCTTTTGGACCTGATTCTCACTACTGCTCAGAAGCCAAGGTCCACATCAAAATGCGATGTCATCCTCTGTGGCTGCTCTGCTTTTATATGCTGCAGACTGGAAGGGGGGGGCTTCTTTAGTTTCAGTGCCCTCAAGGGGGGGGGGTTCTCCAGGCTGTGATGGAAGAAGGAGACAAGTCTGTTATTAGCAGTGCCACCTCTCATCTTGGGGTGGTAATACTTACTTCAGGTGACCCTTCGGCAGGTATGCGTGACATATTTATATTACAACACTGTCCCTAGCAGCTTTACCCTGATTTTCACTCGTCAACACACTACACATTCAGTCCCCAGTTCTTTTAGTTTGATGCCCAATCTCTCAAGCGGGACCTTATCAAATGCCTTCTGAATCTCAACATAAATGAAATCATTCATATGCACCTCTGCTATATCAACCGGCCACTGAGAATAAATTAACAGAATAACAGGAATAGACTACTATGTGTGTGTGTACTTCGTTATACTCAAATTCACTGAGAGCAACTAAAAAAACGTGCTAATCCAAGAGGGACAGTATCTAACTGAAATAATCAGTCATTCAAACTTATAATAATGCTATATAAATATTAATGTAAACAATGGACTGACATTAAAAACATTGTTGAAAACTGACAAGAATCAGGAACTACAATGTTTAAATTAATATGTCAAAGATGCAGCACTAAACATATGCATTGTGGCGAGCGGCTGGAGGTGGTACCCAGCCGGGACACCCGGAAGGACCAGAGGAGGAATTACACCTCCTCCAGACCACAAGGGGGCGACCACCCTGGTGGCTATGGGGACCATGGGAAAGGAGCATGGAAGCTCAACCCTATAGGAACCCCGTGGTCACCGCCAGGGGGCGCCCCGATGCCCGAGGAGACCTGGCCCTCAGCACTTCCGCCACACCTGGAAATGCTGGGGGAAAGAAGACCAGGGACACCCGGAGTGCTTCTGGGTGCATAGTTGGCACTTCCCGCCACACCAGGAAGTCCCGGCAGGAGCACGTTGGGTGGCCCCTGGAACACATCCAGGTGGATATAAAAGGGGCCGCCTTCCTCCATTTGATAGCTGGTGTTGGGAGGAAGAGGACGAAGCCTGGAGGAGAGGAGTGGAGGCGATCAGAAGGAGAGGCATTGAGGAAAGAGGCCTGGACTAAAGGGTGATTGGTGCGGGGCACTGGGTTGTGTGTGGTTTACCTTGTCGTAAATAATATTGTAAATAACCATGTGTGGTGATTTAAACGATGTCTGCCTGTCTGTGTCCGGACTGTTCCCCATGGCATACAAATATACATTCATTTACATCTCATATTGTCAGATAGCAGAAGCAGAAACACACACTTAAATCCCGCAACCTGCACACAGTACCTGAACGAAATAAATCCAAATACGAGTATCCAGTCATTCTTTCACCAGATGATACTCTGCCTCGTCTGACTGTTCTCTGGTAAAGGTGACTTTGTGATGCTGTACGGTGAAACAATGGGAAACACGTACAGTTTTTTGTTTACCTCCTCTTTGCTCGATCAGCTGCTGGCTTGGTGATCTCCATCTCACGCGGCACACTTCTGTCATATCACTGACGTCCATATATTCGATCTCTTTTCGCTTTTACCTTTTCATCAATATTGCACTGACTTTTGATTCCGTGTTTGGAGTTGCATCGTGACAACGCAACATATAACTGCCCGTGAGTGAATATCGTTTCTTTCTCTATACATGAACTGTGTCTGACAATAGCATTCACACAAATGACAAAATGACTCAGCCGTGTGCGTGGTTGTAAATGTTTTAGACGTGGGCAGGACTTTTCCAAATCTCTTTGCATAAAGTCTTGTTTCGCGGGGCTTGAAATTTTCTCCCGCGGGATTTCACTTTCACCAAACAACCAATCTTTTAATTCTCGCGGATACGCCCTCTTCATTGGGAAGAAACACTACTTTTCCCTGATAGCAACACAAATTAGACGATCTACACGTCTCCGACTTAAAAGTTTAAAGCCCAACAATATCTACATACATCTGTCATATCACCTATGTCCATATATTCAAACTCTTTTCACTGTTCCGTTATTTCACCGAGTAATAATTTCCATTTGTTTGTGCTAATGCGATCTTTACCATCCTGTTTTTGAGACTTTCGAATTTTCGTACTTCTGTTATCTCTAATCTGCTCTGCATGTCTAATCGCGCCGTTTTTTAATTCTTTACGACGTTCTACTTTGTCATCTACTCTTTGTCTTTTATTTCTGGCCCCCGGGCATGGTGAAGTCTCGTCTCGCGGGACGTCAAAGCGTCTCTCTAAGAAAGTCACGTCTCGTCTCCTTCCTAAGATTTTTTTATTATAATAGAGAGATTTAATTTTATTTATAGGTGCCTTTTATCGCACTCAAGGACATCTTACAAAAGTTCTTCTGTTTTGCCCCATACTACCAGAACAAACCTGATGCTACCCTCCATTATATTAAACAGGTCCAGAGAGTGGGTGGATGGCCCGGTTCTTGCCCTGGACAGCCTCTGGCTCAATGCTACTCTGAATTATTTTAAGCGGCTCTACAGAAAGGATGCATGGACTCATTTTTGCACTCCCTCCCATTCTCTTCTCCAACACCAAAGCAGCCAGACAGTTACTCCTAGCACCTACTCCCACACAGGAAAAGCCTCTCCAACTTCTTTTGACAACTTTACTTAAAAAACATTAACATTTGCAGTGATAACTGGCCACATATGTCTTTTCATGCAGCAAGTGAACCTGAAACCATGAGTGTTCATCCGGGCTAAACCTAACCCTGCATCAAAAATGGGGTTTGATTTTCACTTTCAGTCTGCTAATAGCGTCTTTATAAATGACCTTGCACAGCACAATGAAGTAATGGCAGGACTCCACTGCAGCACAAGCCTTTCGAACGCTAGGGCCAGCGTGTCCCGGATAGGCCTGAGCCTTTGCACTATAAAGCCCTGCTGAGAGCTGAAGTGCTTCATCATCCCCGCTCATAAAGCACTGAATTTTCTTTAGCTACTTAATTTTCTCTCCTGGAGCAAAATTTGAATCTTCAACAAAACCCTCCACATCTCTGTGTCCATTAAATGAGACGGTTCTCGTGCTATAATATTAAATTTGCCTGTTAATTTACATATAGGGACGCCTCGAGTGCTCCATTTAGCTTCATTATCTCATATTTTCTTAACTGTTTCATCTGCTGGCTTGACCCAAGCTGGAATCTAAAAGTGCTTTCATGGCACGCTGCTCAATTGTAGTTCCAGTCTTTCAGAAATCACATGAGGTGCTTCTTTATTTTTCTCCGCTTTGATTTCTCCCCAATCCATACCTTCCAAAAAGATTCAACACACTTACTGAAAGCAGAGGACATAAAATGTAGCTGATGAAAAAGCGAAGCAAGTTGTAGCCTTTAGCTGAACGAGAATGACAGCAAGGAGGGATGTAATGAATTCAGGACGTCCTACTGGGGCAGCATGACTACCAGAGAAGCCATTGAGGGAATTAAAAATGAAACAATTGTATTTATTACAGTCAATGACACTTTTAGTACACACATTTTTTTTAACTTTACTGACTAGAGGCTTTTTCTTTCCTGTTTCGCTGTAAAGAACCATCTACAGTATATGCAGTACAATAATATCTACAATCTACAGTGCATCCGGAAAGTATTCACAGCACATCACTTTTTCCACATTTTGTTATGTTACAGCCTTATTCCAAAATGGATTAAATTCATTTTTTTCCTCAGAATTCTGCACACAACACCCCATAATGACAACGTGAAAAAAGTTTACTTGAGATTTTTGCAAATTTGTTACAAATAAAAAAACTGAGAAATCCCATGTCCATAAGTATTCACAGCCTTTGCTCAATACTTTGTCGATGCACCTTTGGCAGCAATTCCAGCCTCAAGTCTTTTTGAATATGATGCCACAAGCTTGGCACACCTATCCTTGGCCAGTTTCGCCCATTCCTCTTTGCAGCACCTCTCAAGCTCCATCAGGTTGGGTGGGAAGCGTCGGTGCACAGCCATTTTAAGATCTCTCCAGAGATGTTCAATCGGATTCAAGTCTGGGCTATGGCTGGGCCACTCAAGGACATTCACAGAGTTGTCCTGAAGCCACTCCTTTGACATCTTGGCTGTGTGCTTAGGGTCGTTGTCCTGCTGAAAGATGAACCGTCGCCCCAGTCTGAGGTCAAGAGCGCTCTGGAGCAGGTTTTCATCCAGGATGTCTCTGTACATAGCTGCAGTCAATCTTTCCCTTTATCCTGACTAGTCTCCCAGTCCCTGCCGCTGAAAAACAGCCCCACAGCATGATGCTGCCACCACCATGCTTCACTGTAGGGATGGTATTGGCCTGGTGATGAGCGGTGCCTGGTTTCCTCCAAACATGACGCCTGGTATTCACACCAAAGAGTTCAATCTTTGTGTCATCAGAACAGAGAATTTTCTTTCTCTTGGTCTGAGAGTCCTTCAGGTGCCTTTTGGCAAACTCCAGGCGGGCTGCCATGTGCCTTTTACTAAGGAGTTGCTTCCATCTGGCCACTCTACCATACAGGCCTGATTGGTGGATTGCTGCAGAGATGGTTGTCCTTCTGGAAGGTTCTCCTCTCTCCACAGAGGACCTCTGGAGCTCTGACATAGTGACCATCAGGTTCTTGGTCACCTCCCTGACTAAGGCCCTTCTCCCCCGATCGCTCAGTTTAGATGGCCGGCCAGCTCTAGGAAGAGTCCTGGTGGTTTCAAACTTGTTCCACTTACGGATGATGGAGGCCACTGTGCTCATTGGGACCTTCAAAGCAGCAGAAATTTTTCTGTAACCTTCTCCAGATTTGTGCCTTGAGACAATCCTGTCTTGGAGGTCTACAGACAATTCCTTTGACTTCATGCTTGGTTTGTGCTCTGACATGAACTGTCAACTGTGAGACCTTATATAGACAGGTGTGTGCCTTTCCAAATCAGGTCCAATCAACTGAATTTACCACAGGTGGACTCCAATGAAGCTGCAGAAACATCTCAAGGATGATCAGGGGAAACAGGATGGACCTGAGCTCAATTTGGAGCTTCATGGCAAAGGCTGTGAATACTTATGTACATGTGCTTTCTCAATTTTTTTATTTTTAATAAATTTTCAAAAATCTCAAGTAAACTTTTTTCACGTTGTCATTATGGGGTGTTGTGTGTAGAATTCTGAGGAAAAAAATGAATTTAATCCATTTTGGAATAAGGCTGTAACATAACAAAATGTGGAAAAAGTGATGCGCTGGGAATACTTTCCGGATGCACTGTATGTCTGTGGTGGGTTGGCACCCTGCCCAGGATTGGTTCCTGCCTTGTGCCTTGTGTTGGCTGGGATTGGCTCCAGCGGACCCCCGTGACCCTGTGTTCGGATTTAGCAGGTTGGAAAATGGATGGATGGATGCACTGTATGTTTAACCATAATATAATGGGGGTCATATCTGTTGTGGGGAACAGCCCAGACACAGACAGGCAGACATCGTTTAAATCACCACACACGCAATATTATTTACGACAAGGTAAACCGCACAGAACCCAGTACCCCGCACCAATCACCCTTCAGTCCAAGCACCTGACAATGGAGAAGAGGCAAACAAAAACTCCAGTCAAGGGACATTCCTGACTGAAAATAAACCCCTGGGCTCCATGGCCCTGACAGTCCAGGGTAGCGATCAAGACTTTGGACCTTAAAATCTGAGGTGGTGGGTTCAAATCCCACTCCTGACACCTGTGTGACCACAAGGAGAAACAAATGAAATGAAACCAGTTGTATCTCAAATGTTGTAAGCTGCCTTGGATAACAGTGTCAGCCACATAATTAATAATGTTAATGATAGCCTAGAAATGCTGACTGCCAAACCCTAGCAGGTATTCTACAGCATCACAAAGTCACCTTTACCAGAGAACAGTCAGACGAGGCAGAGTATCATCTGGTGAAAGAATGACTGGATACTCGTATTTGGATTTATTTCGTTCAGGTACTGTGTGCAGGTTGCTGGATTTAAGTGTTTCTTTCTGCTTCTGCTATCTGACAATATAAGATGTAAATTAATGTATATTTGTATGCCGTGGGGAACAGCCCAGACACAAACAGGCAGACATCGTTTATATCACCACACACGCAATATTATTTACGACATGGTAAATCGCACACAACCCAGTGCCCCGCACCAATCACCCTTTAGTCCAGGCCTCTTTCCTCAATGCCTCTCCTCCAGGTTTCGTCCTCTTCCTCTCGACTCCAGCTATCGAATGGAGGGAGACGGCCCCTTTTATATCCACCCGGATGTGCTCCAGGTGCCTCCCAATGAGCAACTGCCGGCACTCCCTGGTGTGGCGGAAGTGCCGGCTATGCACCTGGAAACACTCCGGGTGTCCCTGATCTTCTTTCCTCAGGCATCGGGGCGCCCCCTGGCGGTGACCACGGGCCCCTATAGGGTTGAGCTTCCATGCTCCTTTCCTGTGGTCCCCATAGCCACCAGGGCGGTCGCCCCCTTGTGGTCTTGAGGAGGCATAATCCCTCCTCCGGTACCTTCCGGGCGTCCCGGCTGGGTACCACCCCTACCCGCTTGCCACACTCTCTACCTAGTATAGTGCCTTTGTATCTACCTGGTACAGCACTTTTCATATCCTTATAGCATCATGTCCTTCAATCTGTCAATTAACCTAAATTAGGCTGCACTTCCGGGTGTGGCTGCGTTACTGTCCCAGACGGGCTCAGGAAGCCTTGCAGCTCCCCCTGGCCGTGGTCATGGAGTCCAACAGAGATGAGCTCCGGTGTTCCAGGATAGTGACCCAGGGGGGCTGCCACCAAGTGTTCTGGTTAATGTAGTGTGGATCCCATAGCAGCTCCCCTGGATCTGGTGTCAAAGGGGCGTCCCGGCCGGGCATGGGTCTCGGCCATCTGCCACGATGTATACCTGCAAAAATAAAATATTAAATATGAATACACCGCTTAATAAGAATGAAGAAACATCATGCATTTTGCAAGTACTATATAAATATAAATCTCCCGCATCTATCATTCTGGTGTTCGTGAGTTGAGAATGAATATGTTCAAATCAATGTTACAAACACTGAAGAAGAGACAGAGTAGTAATTTTTCCACTCGGGAAGTTTAAGATGCAACATGTGTTGCAGCTGTGGGGTGGGGAGACGAGAGGGAGGGCGGGAGGCAGAGTGAGACAGAGAGGTATGGAGGGAGTGTAGTGGAGAGAGAGGGAGAGAGAGAGAGAGAGAGAGAGAGAGAGAGAGGGACACAGAGAGAGAGAGAGAGAAAGATTGTCGGCTGCTAAGCAACGGGACACATTTACTGAATTTTAAAAACAGTCGAGGGGGGGTGAGGGAAAAAAAAGAATGGGGGAAAGCAGTGAGAGAATTGAAAACAGCGGAAGAAGCCCCCCCACTATGGAAGAAAGATGGACAGAGGGGGAGAGTGAAGGAGAGGGCAAGGGGGGAAGAAATTAATAATAGAGGAATATTTGAATTTTTTTTTTTTTTGCGCCAGGCAGTGAGTAGAAGGTCTGGCAGTGTCGCGTTGCAGGCCGCCCTCTGGAGCTCCCGTGCGCGTCTCCGCGGTCTCGGTGGGGCACCTTGTACCTTGCGTGGTCTCGAAAAATAGAGAGCGTTTTGTGTTGGAACTCAGCAGCTCGGAGCAGTCGTCGGTTTTACTGGGAGCAGGTCTATGCGGTGAGGAAAGAGTACCGGGGGGAGCCTGTGTACGGACAGCAGTTGCACGGTCATTGCTACGTGCGACCGTTAAGAATTGTAACAGAAAAAAGAAGACTGAACAAAATCACCTGGAGTGGCCATTTAATAGACAATGCAGAAGCAACCTGTTTTGTTTTTGTTTTTTTTTTAAACCGATGGATACAAGATAAGCGAAAGAGGGCATAAATTCTTTGTGAAGGGTAAGATTTTTTTTTCGCATAAGATACCCGTTAAGAAATCGCATGCGGGGAAACGATCAACAGGCTCTGCGCGCCGCATAACTGATCGGCTAACGCAGCGCCGTCCGCCGGCTCTTTCGGACTGAAGGACTTTAAAAAGAAATCAACTGAACCGGGGCTGCAGTGTCTAGTCGTCGGAGCGGAAATATACAGACGACTTCCCGGCCAGACGAATCGCACGTCTGCTGGAATGGACTCTACCCCTCTAGCTCAACTGCCCTGCACACGCCGGAGAGGAAATGAATGGACCACCTTTGAATGACACGAGGCAAGCCGTCCCTTTTTGCGATATTGAACGATCATACAGCTTCGCGAAAAATAAAGGAGGATGTCACATGGAAACAAAGGTGAAACGGACGATTGTAGTGAGTGGGGGAACCTGTGACACCAGGGGAAAAACTGCGATTGTAGCGGAAGAAGAATAAGTTTGCTGCATCCAAACCCAAATCGCCTGTCAATGTTCGTATGTGCACATCACCGTTAACAGGCGGTTACCTCCCTCTTACAGATCTGTGAGTTTACCTGCCTGATCTTATCCACAGATGGACAATGCACGTGCATCCGTGCTGAAGATGCTCCCTTTCATTTTACTTGGGTGTAACCCTAAATTGGAGGCCACGGCATAAGGTTCGTTTGGTATAAAAAATTATAAAACATTATAATCGGTGTTAAAGCTTGCCGAATCCTTCTAGAGTTGACAAAAAAACAAAGCATAAACCGTATTCGTTAGGACGGTGATAAAACTTTGCGCACTGCACTGCAAAGAAGCCAACAGAAAACATAACCTGAAATTATTACACAAAAGAAAGACCGAAAGGGGGAGTTAGGGAGACAAGGCGAGGGGTTCTTCTTTAGCAAAAATACAAAAAAAACTGTGGGATGTAACGAGCTCTTCATGTTAATCAAATGAGCGAACAGGTTAATAACTTGGACTCTGTGTGGGTGCCACGGCGCCTGGACGCGATTTTTGACGGCTTTCGGATTCGGTTAACCGTCGCGTTTTCCGATTGCAAAGAAACAATTAGCCGACAGACGTGTGGAGGGGGGGTCTTAGGGAGTGGAATCAAGGGGGGTGACACAAACTGGACCTCAATGTGCTCGGTGAATCCCAAACAGTTTGTTAATCTAGTATTATCTGCGAATTGAAGAGAGGGGGGGATGCCTACATGGTAAACAGTGTAGTGTGCCTGCAGCCCTTCTGTGAGCCAAGGCTGGTCAGATCTCTGGTTATCTGTCCTGCGATATAATCTTCTGGCAGCTGCGCCGCTCCAGTGTTTATTTATCTGTTAGCTTATACATTTGTTGGTTTTTTTAATGCGTTCATATACTCATCCATGTTGTGCGCTCGCCGTCCCCTGAGTCGCGGGTCTTTTATTTATCTATACGTTTGCTGATTTAATGACTGATGTATCTATGTATTCGTTTATGCTTACATTTTGTGCAGTCGCTATCTTAAAAACAAATCGGAGCCAGTTTTATGTTTATTTGTATCTGTTGGCTTATATTTATGTATTAGTCTATATAAACACAAATTCTTCATTCTTTTCTGTCACACTCTTACACGCTCCCATACCAGCAACAGGCAAACCCTTGCTTAAAATATGAAGTGCAAGTAAGTCTCTCCAATGGATACTTTCAGTTTGGGGAAGAAAAAAACAAAACATCGTCTTTGAATAAACCTCACTTTCCGTCTGCAAAATAAAAAAAAAGTACCAAAAGATGGCTTACTTCCGATGACCGCTCTGCGGATTTGCTAAACAGACCATAATTTATTTTTCATCTTCTTATCAAATCATTAAAATACCGAACTGAAATGTAAAGAAAAAAAAATATGCCGTCCGCACTGTGATACCTAAGACAGCAATAACAGAAAAAAAAAGAAGCAAGCCAAAGAACGGATTTTACAAAGCGGTGTGCTTATTGTTATCTCCTTCGGCCAATATTAATAAGCCCGTTGGAAGATAATCTATTTCAAGAAGAAGAGAAGAGACTACAGTTACTGAGCAGAACTCAACCCTAATCACGAGATCCTGTCATATCAGCTTCTGAAATCCACCGCAATGTTCTGAGTACCTGCTAAAGTATTAGCAGGTCGTGGGCAGCCGCAGCCTATCCCGACAGTAAGGAGTACAAAAGAAAAAGAAAAAAACAAAAAGCAGGGACAAACCCTGGGCAGGAAGCCAGTCAGCATTCAAATAAATGCCAATTGGCACTGGACTTATTTATTTATTTAATTCCCAGTGTCAAATCATTTGCCGTCCGGTTGTAACTAATATGCAATCATTGGAAGCTTTTTCTTGTGTTCAGTCTCCGCCTGCTTTATTTATTTGCTGAACACAAACCCAGGAAAACAAGATCGCGCTCGAACAGTTTACAGCTATTTAGTTTTATACACCGTGGATCAGTAAGGGGTGTCATTCTGGAACACTGTTTTTAGGTGTATGTAACATCAGTCATTCAATCAATTAATATCTTACATAACGATATTAACCATCGCATGGCGTATTGCATCCATCCATTTCCCTGAATTTTCAATATTTGTCCTTCTGTCCGGGCGTTGGAAACAAGACAAGCTCGACAATATCTCACTGTGACTTTTGTTCTTTCGGCCTCTCCGTGGTCTCCGGCACGCTGCATACCTGTTTCAGAGGCAAAGCTAAGCGCTACAAGTGGAACCTGCAAGTAAGCATTAAGGACCACCTGTTGAAGAGAACAAATAGCAATCACACCAGCTTCCATACATCGCAGCCAAACTAGCCTCGGGGATGAGGAAGGAGATTTATCCCAAGCCCTGCTGCTTGAAAGGGAGGTCGCGTTTCTTTTTCTTTTTTTACACTGAAAGGATTACAATGTTCTCCAGGTTTATCTCATCCTACACATTTTGACTGGGGGCGACTTTTGGGGTATGCGGAAACTGCCTAACCGGACACCGATCTCCAGCTGCGAGGAAAAGGCAGAAGGTGTGCCAGTTGAACTGGGAAGAGACTTATCGATTACAAGTAATTCTTACAATTAAAGTGGACATCAGCTGGTATTTGACGGCCGATTGATTGATCGATCGGAACAGTGAGAGGTGGGATGTAAAATTGAACTCCCTTCTGTAAAGTGATGAGAGGAGCCACGATGGATTGCTTACAGTCGCGTATTCGCGCACCTGGATTGACAATGGGGAGACGTACACATTTCGGACGTTTCTTTAAGGATCGGTGATTAAATAACAGCCGCTAATGTTTTATACCTTAAACATAGTTCTGCTTTTGGGCAACTGAATTACCTTATATAGGATGATTGTGACATTCGGGTGATTTTCGCTAAAGAGCGCAAACAAGAACTGTTCAAACGCAAAATAACGAGATTTTATTATTATTGAAAGCCGCTCGGGGATTTACTAAGCCGACAGGGATACGCTTAAAAGGATTATTGAGGAACAAAACAGCGATTTGTCTAATTCCCCTTGAATGCTTCTGTTTATTCATTAAGACGGGCCCGCTTGACTAATTGGAGAACATTACTCTGAATTTGGAAAGAAAAAGACCGTTTTCTCACAAGGACGGTGAAGTGACTGTATTTTATTTTTTCCTTTTTTTAAGAACTCTACTTTTTTTTTTTTTTTTTACTGTTGCATCTTGGAAGCACACATTCCTGGAGGCTCCCAGACGTCGTATCGACCAGCGGCTGGCAGAAAGAAGGTACTGTACGGGAGAAGGGGGCATTCTCAGGGTTATGTTGGTATACCAGAAAGGAAAAGGCAGAGGATGGGAGGGAGTGCAGCTGTACGTGAAGAGAATGGGGATGGAGATGTGCCCCCCATTCAGTTTAGACAAGTGCGCGCTTCAAAGGACACGTGTCGTTTGAACGCCACATCTCTGCGATCAGCTGTCTACTTCAGGAAATGCGCTTTACTAGCAAAGCGCCGGGGCCTGTGGGCGCACTGAATAAACCAGTGAAGTGAAGTATGACCATTAAAAAGACTGAGTGTCAGAAGAGCCTTGGTCCCCTTAGAAGTGCGGGTGGGTATAATTAAGCAGATGGGAAGTGATAACGAGTTGGAACGCTCTGCAGTATATAGTGACAGGCAAGAGGGAGAAGGGAAGGAAAGAAAGAAAGAAGAGAGAGATGGAAGCATGTGCAGAATGTAAAGCAGAGGGCGGGAGGGGGGGGTCCCGTTTTTTTTTTTTTCTTCAAATTGATTTGCTTTGATCCCTTATTTGTAAGCTTTTCTTTAACTCCAAAAGCGCACGCCGAGCTCACTGGATACTGCCAGTGATCTTGTCATGTGCCATGTAATCTGAACGAATCCAGCCAAGGTTGATGAAAGGTTACTGATGTGTTCTTACGTTTAATTTGACGCGAATTAAGCCATCACTATAGGAAGCTGACGGGGTCGGAGTGCAGGCAACGGCAACGTCTGTTAATGAAGCCTTATAATTGGGGGCTCTTAGAAGTTCTGTCACCTTTTCTTCTTCCCACCTCCCGTCCTTACTTCTTCTTTCGACTATACGGGATGCAGCATCTCTCCGCGGAGACCACACTGATCGGCGATGCAGGGGTAAGATGATGGTCTCCAAATCCCATTCTGCGTGTCAATGGTGTAGACACATCTTGTCTATGCCTTTAGTGTGATTGTGTGTGTGGAAAAAAGAGCGCCAGTGTGAGAGTTTGGCACACGCGTGTCTGCCTGTTTCGAGAAAGTCAAGACCTCTGCAGTAGCAGACACTAACGAGATGCTAATTGTGATTCTGCCCCCCGGTGCTTCCAAATAATGGAATCAAATTAGGATTCTTGTTATCAACGTGACATTAGAAACAGGGATGAACTGGCTTATTAAGTATGAGGAATCCTGCGACGCACCCGAGCAAATGCTGGAACGGCAGGGGGCGCTCTACTTTTACTTTTTCATGGTGGTAGTTGTATGCTAATACGCCGATAAAGGGGGGGGGGGGCGTAAAAAGCTCATTCACACCTGGGGAAGTGAAACTTCATTCCAGCTTTCCCCGTGGAGCCCGGAGTGAAAGATCAATACACTGTCCTCGGCCGGCACCGTCAGGGACAAGGCGCTGGGGTAGTGAGGAACTTAATGAGCCACGGAAGAGCTGCTTTGTAAACAAGCTGGAGGCACAGCTCGAGGCTGGGGCTGCAAGGTGGCTGCTTTAAATCAAAGATAGTATTCCGTTATAAAGTCTTTGATAGGAAGGCGGCGTGCTGTAAACAACAACAAAAAAAAAAAGACCCCCATAAAGAACGGGACCT
The DNA here is from genome assembly GCF_900747795.2 of Erpetoichthys calabaricus. Classification (NCBI taxonomy): domain Eukaryota; kingdom Metazoa; phylum Chordata; class Cladistia; order Polypteriformes; family Polypteridae; genus Erpetoichthys; species Erpetoichthys calabaricus. The sequence continues at coordinate 93,686,579 of NC_041409.2, read as the reverse complement.
GTCAGACAGGAGCGCGCGGGGTTTCACTCTTACACCATTAACCATGCATTTAAAATTCAAGGATACCGAGGGAAGCTTCCCCCCACCGTGTCCCCGAAGAGGAAATGTGTTGCCGGGCAGATTGACAAGCAAGCAAATTCCGCATTAAAAACACGAGAAAGGTCTGCCTAATCTAGAAGGAGCAAACCCCTCCAGTGCCAAAGACACATGTATATTTATTACGCCGCAGCTGCGCACTTCATCGCTGAGCCTCAAGTACACTGGGAAAAAAGGAAAAAATAAAACCTGCTAGGAGCAACGGACAAACACACAAGTCACATTACTTTTACATTACTCATTTAGTGCTAATTAAATCGACTCTTTACCTCCCCCGGTCTCCCCCCCCATCTCTTTGTGAGCTATCCGCTTGGCATCCCTGCCTTGCATCGCAACCTCACGGGGAAATCAGAACATCTTCGCGAGAGCATTTCATCTTAATGAGAGCCTCGAATAATGGCCTCAACCAACTGGCTCGCACACGTAAAGCATTTCAGATGTACATGAGCTGTATATTCATGAATGCAGAAAAGTGACAGGCTCGAGGCATGGCTTTGGGCTTAGGGAAGAAGAAGAATTACACATACAATTAGACCTTCTGCTCACATTCGTCACCAGCAGATGGATGTGAATAACGATTAATAAACCAGGCAGGATTTAGAAGTAAGCTGCGTATACCGGTCAGCGTTTGATGAACAATAGCAACATCAAAAATGTATGAGCGTTAAATGAAATTTGTGCTTTCATAGCAAAAGATTTTATAACAGGATAACTTTCGATTAGATTGACAACACAGAGCACTGCGGGGAGGCATAGCGGCTGTCCTCGTTCGTAAAAAATGGCTGTGTCAAAAATTTTTTTACGTTGTTGCCTCTTTCCAAGACAAAACGCTCTGTTCCAAAGGTGCCGGGTATACAAATTTACGCGTTTATTCCCTCATTTATTTTTAAACAGACATATATAAAATATGGTGCAGCTGCATGTATCGTAAATAAAAATTACCACACACTTTAGCAAACCTGAAATCAAAGCGTCCAACAAGTGTTTTTGATTTCACATTTTACTTTAAGGACATGCAGTGTTTTAAATATGAAGCAGTCGTCATATACTAAATGATGAAATGTAATCTGTATTCAATGTATTATTAGGTCTTATGGATTCTTTATAGGTTTTTAACCAACGTGCACTCTTAAAAATATTGGATGTGTAGGTTGTGGAGTTCCGCGTTGAACCAAAGCCTCACAAAGAGCCGTTTCGTTCTGAGAAGAGTTCTTTGAGATTGAAGATGTGAGCAAAACAGAAATCTACAACGTACGTTATGGTACGGACCTGATCTGAGCCTGTGCTGTTGTATACAACAAGAGGCCTCTTACAACCCAACGATATTCACAGATCTATTCCTGGTTATTGATGGAGCCTGTTGCGGATCTAAACTAACGTCCTTCATGGAGCATTCACATGGAAACCAAAAATGGTTCTCGTACATACCATCTCTGAGAAGAACTACTTTGGCATCGTTATTTTTAAAGATTATACTTAAAAACAAGTCTTGTGGCTACTTGAGTTATGTGCCATCGGAAATATCGAAAGCCGTTCGATTAAATGCAATTTGCAATGAATTTTCCAAGATTTATTTCTCTTTTTGAAAAAAAAAAAGCTGCATATATCCCGAGTTATTTTCTCCACGCCTTACACAACGTTTGGCCAGCCTTTACATTTAGGAGTCACGAATTTTGAAAATGAGTATTAGTTCTGGGGTTGAACCCAGCCACGGGGGATACACAGACCAGTGTGTTTCTTCAAGCCCGAATAAATGGGGAGGGTTACGTCAGAATGGGCATCCGGTGTAACATTTTGCCAAATCAATATGCGGACAATACAAATTTGCATACCGGATCGGTCGCGGTCCGGGTTAGCAATGACCGCCATCAGTACTGTTAGCCAAACGGGTGCTGGTGGAAATTGGGCTACTGTTGGCCGAAGATGGATGTGGTGTGAGGGAACATGCAGGTGATGGGTGTAACAGAACAAAATGATGAGGATAGAAAGATATGGAAGAGGATGATCCGCTGTGGCAACCCCTAATGGGAGCAGCCGAAAGAAGAAGTAGTATTAGTTCTGGGGTTCATCGGAGCGCAGACCCGAACTTGACGAGTCCATTCACACACAGCCTAATCCAGACCTGATTTCATCATTAATTAAAATCGGACTCGGCTTTGTCATTTACATTTTAGCCACACATTTGTTCATTTAGCCACGTAGATAAACGACTTTTTTTGTTTGCTCTCCAGGGTCCTGATGAAGTTGTTTCAAATCCACCTGTAAAGTCGGCCCAGATGCATTTAAATGCAATGCACACGCGCCGACCATATTTATATTTTATTTGTGAGAAGCTCTGGGTAACCTATGCGGTTTTCTTCTTACGGAGTATGTAATATGAGAAGTGGCCGAACAGGACAGCGTGTAGCGATTCTTTGGTTAGCACAGCAGAACATCCATCCATCTATTTCACTATCCCGCTTACCCAGGCAGAGTCGCGGGGCAGGCCGGAGCCCATCCCAGCAAGGGCACTCTTAAAAAATAAAGGGCCCACAGTGATCCTTCAGAGCGATGCCATAGGAGAACCGTTTTTGGTTTCCAAAAGACCCATCCAGATGAAGGTTTCAGAAAGGACCTTCATTTATTTAGATCCGTAACATGCGCTATACAGTAAATAAACATGCATAGATGTTTGCTTATTTGTGAAATACTGTTAAGTCATCAAATTAAAAGGACTCTTAATGCATACAGTAAGAAAAACTCAGTTCCGGTTTTCTTAATCTGTTAGTGTCCTGCTTGGCAGCCTACCATACATGAATGGTTCCAGTTGGGTTTTTCTACAGATAGGGATATGAAGAACCAGCTTCATTTGCAAAGAACCCGTCCCAGAATAAAACGGTTGTTTGTTAAGCAAAGGTTCAACAAGGATCCACACAACCCAGTTAAGGAGAACCGCTTTTGGTTTCCAAAAGACCCATCCAGATGAAGGTTCTAGAAAAAAAAACTCCATACAGTAAATAACCACACATTGATGTTAACTGTCCAGCAGTGGGCTGGCAACCTGCACCTTGCGCCCTGTGTTGGCTGGGATTGGCTCCAGCAGCCCCCCGTGACCCTGTAGCTAGGGTATAACGGATGGATGGATAAATGTTAACAGTGTTGGGAAATATTAGTGGGTCCTGATTTTACAATACAATACATGCTGTACGTCCAGGTTTTCTTAATCTGTCAGTGTCAGGGTAGCCTACCATACATTAAAGATTTCTCTTTTATTTAACATATTAGGAGGTTTTTCAAAGCACAAATAACCGCCTATAAATGCATAGAACCCTTTATTGAATGAAATGGCGCTTTGTCAAGCAATGGCTCTACGAGGAACCACACAATCCGGTAAAGAAGAGCGCCATTAAAGACCGAGGAGTCTTGTAAGAGTGTATCAGGCTCAGTGCGCAGGAACAATCCCTGGACAGGGCGCCAGGCCATCACTAACAACAGTACATACCTCAGCACAGCACTTATCCAAAAATGAGCAAAGGGTTTGTCTCTATCATTTATTTCCTCCCTGGTTTCCCATCAGTGTTGCGGCCACTTTGAGTTCGTGCAATCGGAAATACGGAGAGCCGATCTAACACAGTCAAGCGCTAACGTCTTTCTCCTAACTGGAGGATTTTCTCTGCAGATCCCAGTTGTCATTTATATCTTTTTATTTCCTTGCCCCCCAGTGGAGCAAGGCGCCCCGTCCTGGGTTGGGTCCTGCCTTAACCAATATATTGGCAGATCTCCGCAATTCTGAACTGGTTTTGAGGATTTCAAAACGGAGGGGTGGATGAATGTTTTATAGTTATCGGTTTGACCCAAACCCATTCATTTAAATGTAGACCCAAAATAATTCAAATGTGTCATGATTGGGTTCCAGATTTCTGAAAACTGAAGCACTAGACGGTAAATGGAGCGACTTGGAAATTTGTTTCGAGTGCCATTAAAATAAAACTACCAAAATGGTTCTTCAGAATTATGGTCCCTAAAAGAGCCACCTACAAGAAAGTTACAAAAAAACTTCATTTATTTAGATCTGTAACTGTCTCTATAAATGCTAACGTGAAACACTAGTATGTTGCCGATTTTTAAATAGACCGAATACAATAACATGGACAAAGTTTAACATTTCTTCACCTGTTAATATTCTGCTAGCTAGCATTAAAGATTCTTCTTTTTAAAGCCCAGAAGAACCAATATCACAAGGAAACAAACCCTTTCTCATTGACAAGCAAAAGTTCTGCGAGGAACCACACGACCCAGGAAAGTGCCACTAAAGAACCGTCATTTTGAAGAGTGTGCGTCATATTGTCCCATACGGATTTCATAAGAACCCAACAATTGCTTTCATGCTCAACTGAAGCCCTGGGGGTCTAATGAATGGTGCAGATTAAATTTGCGATCTTATTACTTTTCCAGTATGAACACTGGTCTAAGCACTGTTACAGATTCATCTATACAGCCACGTCTTTCCTCAACCCCACATTCACATTAGAAGACGGTCGCTAGAAACCAAATTTGAACGAGAGTGGAGCTCCAAGGAGCGCTCTTTTACTCATATATATATATATACACACTCTTAAAATCACAGGGAGCAAAATGGTTCTTCAGATTGATGCCATGGGGAAAATATTTGGATTCCCAAAACAACATGAATATTCCGACAGAACCTTTACTTAGACCTATAACAGGTTTAATAAATAGCCATAACTAGATGATATAAATTTATGAAAGAACAATGAGTTCCGTGCTGCACACAATACCAGAGGTTAAGTCCAGGTTTTCTTAGTGTTACTGCACATTAAAGTTTTTTTCGTTTTATCCGCATGTTAGTGTAAGCAGGAGTTCATGTCAGAAAGTTTTAATAAAGTTTATTTATAAGGGAGGAGAAATTTAGTGGGTGGATTAGAAAAAAAAGGAAGTGTTTCCTGGGTAGCTCAGTGCTGTATCTCCACCGTTGTATTTATAAGAGAAATAAAATACAATTGGCAAATAATCCACAAACTGGGGTGACCATCGCCGTGTGCCTTGCCACACATCGAGGACTCCGTCTGCTACGCTATCGAGTTCGCCCGCAAGCCAAGAAGAACCGATGCCGAATTCTGGTAAGGAGGGTAGCGGACTCTCAACACTCACACTAACATTAGGAACGATTTTAAAACCGAAAGACACCGAGAGACCACTTTATTGCAAAAAAAAAAAAAAAAAAAAAAATCCATAATGAAATTTTTCTTTTGTCAGGTTCACAAGGAACCACACAAGCCAGTGAAGTGCCATTTTAGAACGGCCATTTTTAAGAGTGTAGAAAGTCACTTGTTCGGCGTCCATCACAGGAGGCAGCGCTCATCACTGCGGCACACGTAGTACCCGCACTTTTATAAATGTTCCCTTTTTCTACAAGTAGCATTGAACCAACAGCCTTGTGTAGTGAATTGGCAATGAACTATACCCCCGAATTCTTCATTGGAACAGCACAATTTATTTTCATTTCAAGTCAAAATCACATACCCAGGGCCACACGAACAGTCAGTGGCGAAGACTGATGCGAAAATCTTGTGATTTAAAGCCTGGCATCGTGTACGTAAATCACAAAAGTTTGACAGTGGAATCTTGGCTTCTGACTGGCTGCGTGACCCTGCGCAATTTAGTTAACCCCTCCTACTCGAGCACATGACATATACACTACTGTATATCTAAAATAGAAAGTTTTTCCCCAGGCTCCAATGCCTTAGCCTCAGGGAGCTCACAGCGCTTCAGTGCTAGTTCTCAATATGGTGATAATAAACACATTTTATTATTCCTTTTATAGGCTGACACCAAACATTTTAGATACAACTACTTCCATTTCTAGGAGTTATGGAGCTCAAGCAGGTGCAGTGCCTTGCTCATGGTCACACACACACACACTATCACCATGAAGCGGGATTCGAACTCGCAACCTCTGGTCACATAACATTCCCATTTACTTCGGTAGAGCCCAGTGCGTGCGCACGTGTACGCCTCGCAAACGCGTTGTCTGACCTTTAATATATGGCCACGTCGCACTGTCCCAATCAGCCTTTTGTGTTGTTGGCCCCGCTGTATTTAATTATACGAGCCATTCACGAAGCTTTCTATGAAGTGCGCAAAGTTCTAAAGACGAGAATCCGAGCGCTGTCACATTCCTGCATAAACGGCCTTCGCTCATTATTCAAAAGAGCAGTGGAATATGCGTATGGCATCACATCCCAATGCCGTTAATACAATAAGCTTGTCGTAACAGATTACGGCTAATCTCTGTGTTGGAAAGGCTGCACAAGTCCGGCAACTGTATTACCACATCATTTAGCTTGATGGCGAAGATAGGCAGCAGTCTGGCGTTTTGCGCCACTCATTCGAATAAATCTATCCGTTTCTACAATACTTATTTTCTTTAACTCCCCCACCCGGGACCTTCGCAGCACTCCTGCTTATTACGGATTTACTTCGGAGTCGTCCAGCACTCTGTCCTCATCTCAGCCAAATTCATTTTAACTGAACGGGTGTCCACGATCGGCAGGGTAACACACCCGCTGCGTCATTGGGGCGCCCTCATCCGAAAATGATTCCCGTTCATTCTTTCCATTTTGTCAAGCCTGACAAGACCCCGCCCCCATCCCAAACCCATTACCCTCCCCCTTCAAGCAAATGTTTCATTTGAAGAAATAACCAGCCTATTCTATCTAATATGATCTAATCACATTATTGCATAAAACAATGTAGGATCGGCGTAGCATGTCAGAATTTACATTTCTCCGCTATGATTGATTACTGCACTCTACACAAGTGGGAAACTTCCTGATAACCCATTTTCCCAATTAAATATGAATGTTATTCTCATAATGTAGGTGTTTAACTTGTTTTCACTTGAGGAGTGATATGTTCATTTAATGATCCTTACATTTGCCATGTTTGTTTTTTTGTTCATGCCATGTGTATTTTGTTGGTGGGAGTGATGGGGTGAGACGGGGCGGTTACAGATGGCATTGCTAGAAGAGCGTTTTGAGTTGTTGTCCACTGATAAATCTGTTTTGCAGGTTGCTGAATGGGGTGGCAGGGGGTCATGGTTTCTGTATCACTATTAAAAAATAAAGGTGCCAATGTGGTTCTTCAGAGCAATGCCACAGGGGAACCATGCTGGGCTCCCAGAAGGCTCCAGAAAGAACCTTTATTTATTTATTTAATATCTTGAAATGGCTCCATGATTAGATGGTGACAGATCTGTGAAGCATCACCAGATTCATTAATTTTCAAAGGGGTTGCCGGTTCGAATCCCGTAAATGCCAAAAATGTACTCTGCTCTGTTGGGCCCTTAAGCAAGGCCCTTAACCTGCAATTGCTGAACACTTTGAGTAGGGAGAAAAGCACTATATAAATGCAAAGAATTATTATTATTATTATTATGGGGCGGCACGGTGACACAGTGGGTAGCGCTGCTGCCTCGCAGTTAGGAGACCTGGGTTAGCTTCCCGGGTTCTCCCTGCATGGAGTTTGCATGTTCTCCCCGTGTCTGCGTAGGTTTCCTCCCACAGTCCAAAGACATGCAGGTTAGGTGCATTGGCGATTCTAAATTGTCCCGAGTGTGTGCTTGAGTGTGAGTGTATACGCCCTGTGGTGGGCTGGCGCCCTGTCCGGGGTTTGTTTCCTGGCTTGCGCCCGGTGTTGGCTGGGATTGGCTCCAGTAGACCCGCGTGACCCTGTGGTTAGGATATAGCGGGTTGGATAATGAACGGATGGAATAACACATGGGATAAGTTCAGGTTTTCTTAATCTGTCAGGGGTTCATATTGGTAGCCTACCATAGATTAAAGATTTCTGTTTTATCCACATATTTAGAAGCTTTTCAAAGCCTTAAGAGCCAGTTTTATATGCAAAGAATCATAACTGAAACTAAACAGTTCTTTGTCACACAGTGGCTCTATGAGGCGCCACACAATACAATAAATTGTTATTAAAGAACCAGAATTTTTAAGAGTTTAGTGCATAAACATCTCCTTTAAAATAAAAAGGAGTCAAGACTTGTCGGGAAACACAATGTCATTCCACCGCTAGTCAAGGACAATGAAAAATACACGTTGGGCATTTTACTATTTTCAGTCAGCCCATCCCGCAAGTCTTGGGGTGTTGGGAGTAAACCAAAGTAACACACTCTTTAAAATTCTGGTTCTTTAATGGCATTTTATGGTTCTTTACTGGGTTGTGTGGTTCCTTGTTGACAGGGTCGGATTTCCCATAAGGCCAACCTAGGCCACAGCAGTCGGGGGGGCATATATACAGAAGAAATAACAACTAAATATTTACAGATTTTTCAGTATTATTTTGAAAAGGCAATATAAAATGTTATTTTTTAAATTTACGTCCATATACATTAAATAAATTGAGTTGTACATTTACATTGCCCATCTCTACAGCTTGCCCCGTCTTACTCAGTCACAGGCAAAAAACATTTGCTCTTTCTCTCTCACACACACTCAGCGTAAACTACGTGTTAAAGGAAAATTCCAGATTTGCTGTTACAATAGTGATTAATTACGCTCGTATCACTTGACTTCTACATATCTACCGATAGTAGGTACGTAAAATATATTGTTACTACTTTTATATACTGTTTAGTTCACTCAGGGCCGTAAGCCTAAAAGACGTAAGCAGAAAAAATTGACAGGGGTGTTCACCAAATTATAAGGGGGGGCTGAGATTTTTATCACAAAACATGAAACTTATGGCTTGTTTATGCAGCATCGTCTTATGTGGTGTAATGTAAGTTTGACACAAAATGCAAAAGATTTCAATAAAATTCTATAACATCAGATGAGAATCCATGTAAATCTTTTGCATTTTATGTCCATTTTATTAGCTGTTTTTCGCATCGAATATGCCATCTGGGGGAATAATTTGAACTAACCAAAGAAGTAATCATCAAAGTGGCTACGAGAAAAAGGACTACGAACAGTTTATCCTAACGTTGACATTTTATTAAGAATGTTTGTCTGCAAGCCAGCGACGAATACCTCGGCTGAAAGGTCTTTTTCTTCTCTGAAAAGAATCAAGGATCATTTAAGATCTACGATGCTGCAACATAAGCTGAATGCCCTTGCACTTCTTTGCATTGAAGCAGATTTAACAAGATCTGTCGACTTCAATGAAACAAATGAAGCCTTTTCACGGACAAAAGCGTGAAGGAAGAAATTCTAGTAGGTATTTAATACGACTTGAAGAAATTCGATGGAAACTTTTTTTGTTGGTGTTATGCAATTTCATAAGTAGAGTAGTAGTGCAGTTTTGAATTAAAAATATAATGTGGTTCAAAGATTAAAAAGATTGTACAAAGTGCTTATAGGTTTCAAAAATAAAGTATTACATATTAAATTGAAAATTATATATCAACTTTTTGAGGGGGCGCAGAATTATGTGCTTTGGCCTAGGGCGTAGAAATGTGTAAATCCGGCCCTGCTTGTTGAACCTTTGCTTGACAAACAACCATTTTATTCTGGGAGGGGTTCTTTGCAAATGAAGCTGGTTCTTCAAGCTTTGAAAAACGTCCCTATCTGTAGAAAAACAAACTGAAACCATTCACGTATGGCAGGCTACCAAGCAGGACACTAACAGATTAAGAAAACCGGAACTGAGCTTTTCTTATTGTATGTATTAAGAGTCCCTTTAATCTGATGACTTATCAGTATTTAATGGCGCATGTTATGAATCAAAATAAATGAAGGTCCTTTCTGGAACATTCAAGTGGATAGGTCTTTTGGGATGCGGTGGGTTGGCACCCTGCCCGGGATTGGTTCCTGCCTTGTGCCCTGTGTTGGCTGGGATTGGCTCCTGCAGACCCCCGTGACCCTGTGTTCGGATTCAGCGGGTTGGAAGATGGATGGATGGAGGTCTTTTGGGACCCAGCAATGGTTTCTCTATGGAATTGCTCTGAAGACCCTCTAAAGTGCACAGCAGACCCATGTAGACAGTGTGAGTGTGGGCTTCAGACCACACAACGTCATATTGATTTAAAAGATATTAGATTGTAATGTGTGATACCCGCACAATTCCACAATCTGCTCTTACATTCTGCCCATTTTCCTCAACCTCCCCCTTGTAAGAGATTGGGAAATGTTTAATAAACTCTTCCAGTTAATGGTTCTGTTATGCCATTTTACTGGCTTGTGTGGTTAGTTGTAGAACCATTGCTTGACAAAGAACCATTTCATTCAGGGGTCTTTGCTATGAAATTGCTTCTCTAGGCTTTGAAAAGGTTCCTAATTAATAAAGTATCTATCTATCTAATATGTGAACACAACAGAAATTTTTAATATATAGTAGGCTAGCCAGCAGGTGACTGGTCAAGAAAACCTGAACTTAGCCTGTTATTGTTTACAGCAACGAGTCCTTAAAATCGGGAGCATTCACCATTTCACAAATGAGTTATCATTTACTGGATTTATTATTGTTTATGAAACCAGTTATGGATCAAAATAATGAAGATTCCTTCTGGAGCCGTCATATGGATTGTACTTCTGAGAACCAAAAATGATTCCCCTATGACATTGCTCTGAAAAACCACTCTGGCTCCTTTATTGTTAAGAGTGGGGCACATTGCTATGGTCTATGCACTCTGTAACCACGTAAATTGAAATTCAATAGTAAATTGAAAAATGAATGGATTTTTAAATTCTGTCCAATATACCTGTTATGTGTTGTATAAATTAGACAGCCAAGTTTGATGCAGAATGAGACAATGTACTTGACAAGGATGACACCTACAGTCACATGAAAACGTTTGGGAACTCCTCTCATCCTGTATAATAATTGACTCTCCTTTCAACCAGAAACATAACAGTGGTATGTCTTTCATTTCCTAGGAACATCTGAGTACTGCGGTGTTTTCCAAACAAAGATTTTTAGTGAAGCAGTATTTAGTTGTATGAAATTAAATCAAATGTGAAAAACTGGCTGTGCACAAATGTAGGTCCTCTTGTCATTGTGCTGATTTGAATGCCTGTCATTGCTCAATGCTGATTACTTGTAACACCAAATTGGTTGGTGAGCTCGTTAAGCCTTGAACTTCATAGACAGGTGTGTCCAATCATGAGATATAAAGGGATTTAAGGTGGTCAATTACAAGTTGTGCTTCCCTTTGACTCTCCTCTGAAGAGTGACAGCATGGGATCCTCAAAGCAACTCTCAAAAGATCTGAAAACAAAGATTGTTTAGGGGAAGGCTACAAAAAGCTATCTCAGAGGTTTAAACTGTCAGTTTCAACTGTAAGGAATGTCATCAGGAAATGGAAGGCCACAGGCACAGTTGCTGTTAAACCCAGCAGGCCTGGCAGACCAAGAAAAATACAGGAGCGGCATATGAACAGAATTGTGAGAATGGTTACAGACAACATCTTACTGCAGATGGTGTATCTGTACATCGTTCTACAATTCAGCGTAATTTGCACAAAGAACATCTGTATGGCAGGGTGATGAGAAAGAAGCCCTTTCTGCACTCACGACACATACAGAGTCGCTTGTTGTATGCAAATGCTCATTTAGACAAGCCAGACTCATTTTGGAACAAAGTGCTTTGGACTGATGAGACAAAAACTGAGTTATCTGGTCATAACAAAAAGCGCTTTGCATTGCGGAAGAAGAATACCGCATTCCAAGAAAAACACCTGCTACCTACTGTCAAATTTGGTGGAGCTTCCATCATGCTGTGTGGCTAGTTCAGGGACTGGGGCCCTTGTTAAAGTCGAGGGACGGATGAATTCAACCCAATATCAACAAATTCTTCAGGATAATGTTCAAGCAGCAGTCACAAAGTTGAAGTTATGCAGGGGTTGGATATTCCAACAAGACAATGGTCCAAAACACAACTGGAAATCTACAAAGGCATTCATGCAGAGGGAGAAGTACAATGTTCTGGAATGGCCATCACAGTCCCCTGACTTGAATATCATCCAAAATCTATGGGATGGTTTGAAGCAGGCTGTCTTATCAAATTGAACTGAACTGGAGAGATTTTGTATGGAAGAATGATCAGCAATACCTCCATCCAGAATCCAGACACTCATCACAGGCTATTGGAGGACAGCGTCTAGAGGCTGTTAAATTTGAAAAGGAGGCTCAACTAAGTATTGATGTCATATCTCTGTTGGGGTGCCCACATTTATGCACCTGTCTAATTTTGTTATGATGCATATTGCATATTTTCTGTTAATCCAATAAACTTAATGTCTGCTGAAATCCTACTGTTTCCATAAGGCATGTCATATATTAAAAGGAAGTTGCTACTTTGAAAGCCAATGTGAAACAAAAATCCAAAGAATTAAGAGGGGTTCCCAAACTTCTTCATATGACTCTACATATTTTTGAAGCTAAGCCTTTTTTTGTGTGGATTAGCTGAAGTCTTTTTCTACAGTAAAACCACCAGTTTCAATTTAACATTTTTAATTTATATATTGGTCCACACTGTTGACACAGGATGACACGGCAGGACCGCTGCCTTGCAGTACGAAGACATGGGTTCACGTCCCGGGTCCTCCCTGTGTGGAGTCTGCATGTTCTCCCCGCTCTCCCACAGTCCAAAGACATGCAAGTTAGGTGAATTGACGACACTAAACAGGCCCAGGCCTGTGTTTGGTAGTTGAATGTGTGTGTATGCTCTGTCCAGGGTTTGTCCCTGCCCTGTACTAGCTAGGATTGACTCCAGCACCTCCTGCGACCCTGTTCAGGGCAAAGCAGTTTAGAGCAGCGTTTCTCAACCTTTAAGTATTTGCGACCTGAGTTTTCATAACAGTTTTAATCGCGCCCCCCTAACATTTTTTGAAAGGAGCCCACTAATACCAATTTGTTCTTTTTTAATTAATGATATATCATAGATGCATATTTTATTACTAGGGGGCTCCGCCCCCTGCTCGCTTCGCTCGCCAACCCTTGGTCTTGGGTAACCCGAAATAGATTTGAAAGAGATTATTTATCTCCTGAATTTGGTGTAAAGCGTTCAGCGGTTTGTACAATCCCAAGCAGCACATTATTCCTAACTTCACTCCGCAGTAGTGCCACTCACAATATGACGGTGACGCCTGCGCCTTTCGTACTCTCTTTGTGGACCTGTGGGGCCTCCGTAGCCTCTCACGTTTGACTCTGGGGTTCAGTGCAGAATCCTCTTTTTTGTGTGGTTGTGTTGTTAGTGGTAGCTATGGGCGCGTTGTTGCTTCATTTCTCATTCACGTTAGTTGAGGTCTTTCGTTCTTGGGCCGTGACTCCTTTGTTCGTGGTGGATACAACTTCGCTTGCGGTTTATGAGACGCGCACCTGCGAAAGTACGTCTCATGGTCCCATCTCCGTGTCCCTGCGTCCATATCCGGTTTATTCTCGGTTAGTAATATGGATACCTACTTAACTTTTATCGACATTTATCTAACTCTATATTTATTTTTCTAGTATCAGAATGTAGTTTAAGTTAATTTGTTTTGGTTTCAATAGATGTATTTTTCATAGTTTTGATTCTTGTTTTTCGTTTTTTCACATCTTCACCCCGCCCCACAGATTGAGAACCACTGGTTTAGAGAATGACTGAATGACTTTTGGCATACCAGATCCACTTTTAAGGGTTTCCTTTGGCACTAAAAGATCATTTAAAACTAGCATGCTCAGAGGCTCATCCAGTATGGGAGACTAGCTCTACTCCACTTATTCAGGGCTGAGCAAAGACTAAGTAAGCAATTTACTTAGCAGCCATACTGTGGACTGCCAGTGAAAATCTTAAGATCTACATGAAATGAACGAGAACATGCAAGCCATTAATTTCTAAATGCTATCATCAGCTAAACATTCTTTTAGGACCACATTATATGGGGACACTTGTGAGTGCTTGTCAGGTCTGCTAATGAAAGGCATCTGGTGATGCCACCTCTGCATGGCATCAAATCTCAATACAAACTCTTTTCATGGAATGAACTCCCCACCTCCACCTGAAATTCTGAGTCCCTCAATGTGTTTAAGAAGCATCTGAAGATTCTCCTGTGTGGTGAATTTCTGCCTAACTGACAGTAGCCGTTAGGTTTTTGTAAAATCACTTGTATTTTGTTCTGATCTCCTCTCTTGTGGTGGTCAATCTTGTAGCCTTGTCCTGTCACACTTGTTCCCAACCAGTCCCCCAGACTGATGTTCACTCAATTAGGTTGACCTCTTTTGTAAGTCGCTTTGGATAAAGCATCTCCTAAGCAAATAAATGTGTTTAAAATGGAGCGCCAACTTTCTCACTGCATACTCGATGTACAGGATAAAGGTTATTTGCCTCATTTTGTGAAATCCAACTGAAACACGTAGTTCTTGTTAATTACCTACCGGATTTTACTCATTTGTAAGTTTAAACATGACCTTCACAAGACCTTCCATATAGTCGAGGGAACTCAACTTGTGCAAATGTCCTACAGGATCACTTTAATACTCTCCTTAATGCATACAGTGTCATTACTGCAAAGCGTGTTTTCTACAGGGACAACTTAAAATGCTTGGTTTAGTGTCAGATCGATGCCCATGAAAATTCATACCACCTTTGATCATTAGACATCATTGTGCATAACATATACATGTATTTATATGAATTTAAATAAATTAAGCAATATAAATTCATTATAAATTAATATTAAAAACAGCACAGTCGCAACAAATGCAAAGGTAATTGGATTTGTTAGATTTTTGCATGCTGGTGCTTTGACAATAAATTGTTAATTACATTCATGCTTGCACTTGCACGTTTGAAGGCTGCCTGTTTTGAATATGCCAGTTTGGTTTGTATCTGTCCAAAATGGGACTTCATACTCTTAAGTGTCCAACTTACAGTGTACAGTATATACACAGGTCACGGGATTTAACTGTGAAATGCAGAAAGGACTCCCCTTGTCACCCCTTCCCTTACACCCCAACATGGTAGCTATTAGGCCTGGTGCCGCATTCACAAGGTCAATAAGCAATATTAGTTCTGTATTGTTAATCAGCAAGAGCAGAGAAATTAATATATGTAACAAACAGGGGGCACTTCGCTCGCCCAAGGGCCTGTGCTACGCGCCAGCCACTTCACATCTCTGCCGCTCACGTTGTGAAGAGGGGGGCTGAACTTGGGGTCGCTCTTCTGAAACCCCCTCTGAAATGGTGATACAATAGGAAACAAATACAGTTTTTTGTTTTTTACCACCTCTTTGCTCGATCAGCAGCTGGCTTGCTGCTGCTGCTTCCGCCGTGCCACGTGATCTCCATCTCACACGGCACACTTCTGTCATATCACCTATGTCCATATATTCGATCTCTTTTCGCTTTTACCTTTTCATCAATATCGCATTTAATTTTGATTCCGTGTTTGGAATTACATTGTGACAATGCAACATATAACTGCCCGTGAGTGAATATCGCTTCTTTCTCTCTACAACAAATGTGTCTGACAATAGCATTCACACAAATGAGAAATGACTGAAGCGTGTGCGTGCTTGAAAATGTTTTAGATGTGGGCAGGACTTTTCCAAATCTCTTTGCATAAACTCTTATCTCACAGGGCTTGAATTTTTTTCTTGCGGTATTCCACTTTCACCAAACAACAAATCTTTTAATTCTCGCGGATACGCCTCTTCATTAGGAAGAAACACTACTTTTCTTTTCCCTGATGGCAACACGAATTATACGATCTACAAGTCTCCGACTTAAAGTTTAAATCCGAACAATACATTCAATCTCTTTTCACTGTTCTGTTATTTCACCGAGTAATAATTTCCGTTTATTTGCGCTAATGCGATCTTTACTATCCTTTTTTTGAGACTTTCAAATTTTTGTACTTCCGTTATCTTTAACCTGCTCTGCATGTGTACTGCGCCAACGTTTTTGGAATCTTTTAATTCTTGCGGATATGCCTCTTCATTGGGAAGAAACACTACTTTTCCCTGATGGCAACTGGAATTAGACGATCTACAAGTCTCCGACTTAAAGTTTAAATCCGAACAATACATTCGATCTCTTTTCACTGTTCTGTTATTTCACCGAGTAATAATTTCCATTTATTTGCGCTAATGCGATCTTTACTATCCTTTTTTTGACACTTTCGAATTTTTGTACTTCCATTATCTGTAACCTGCTCTACATGTGTATTGTGCCAATGTTTTTTAATTTTTTACGACGTTCTACTTTGTCATCTACTCTTTGTCTTTTATTTCCGGCCCCGGGTGTGGAGAAATCTCTTGGCACAAAGACTCGTCTCGCAGGACGTGAAAGTGTCTCTCTGGGAAAATCATGTCTCATCTCCTTCCAACCTTCTAAGATTTTTTTTTATAACAGAGATTAATTTTATTACAGACAATATTACTACTAACTCTACATATTATGTTAAAGAACTACACTAACTTTATATTTTTGATTAAAGGAAACAAATATACTGTGTGAAAAACAACTCTGCACAGGGTCAAGCTGTCACTAAGCTGTCCAGTAATAACTTCCAATGTGTAAATGCCACAAATATATCAGAACATTCCAACATTTATACAATAGGCAGATATTGTGTCCCAACAAAACTGGGTACAAACCCAGAAACAGCACTGCACAGGATGCCAGTCCATACCAGGGCTTAACTACACACACGTCCTCACTGGGACAATTCTGGAATTGACATGTCTCTGGAGATGTGGGAGGAAATATTTACGATTCTTCCCCAAAAATTGAAAAAACCAAGGCACTTTAAGTCAATTTTACAACCTGTTTTAGTTGTAAACTGTAAATGAGAAATAAATCAGCAAAGATTCTATAGAATGATGCCTTTGTATGCACACTGTAATACACACAGACACATTTATATATATTTAATATATATTTTATATATATTACACTAGGGATGCATCCCCTGCTGATGGCTCAACAGCGAAATGTTCAGCAAAGAATTTATTTGCATCTGTTTTTTTTTCATTACGTGTTTGAGTATATTAGAGTCTAAGAGTCATAATGTTATAATTGTGTTTAGTGTAAATTAAAGAATCCAATAATCAATGTGAAGCAAGGTGCAGAAAGCCCTACTTTCCTTGCTGGTTGCCATGGAGATGTTGATTGGTGCGGGGCCCTGGACCTCACTTTGGCGGAACGGTGAAGCATCACCAGGTCCGCATCACAAGCTTTAGCAGCTAGCACTTCCATGTTGGCCTCTGCTGTCACCCTGCTGTAATCTGCCATGCTGAGTCCTGTGTCTTGTGTATTAGTAGAGCCTTGTTATGTATGCCTCAAGGTATTTGAGGTAATCCTTCAAAGGAAGGCTAGCGTTAATGAGAGGAGTCTAGTGCACATTTCTGTCCTTTGGAAACTCAAGTGTAGTATCTGCTGTTAATGACCCCACACTCCCCAGTGTGTGTGGGTCAGGCGCAGAGGCAGGGATATGGAGTTTAAGAGAAATAAGTTCTTGCCTCCTGACCTCCATCAGACCATCCCATGAGAATTAGCTAGCAATTTAAAATATGTCACATCTGTTTCTGTCACAATTTGTGCTTGGGCTTTACTAGCCACTCTATCTGGAAAAGTTGCAATAAAAAATAAGGCCTGATTAACCACTGATTGAGATATCGAGTCCCAGGTTGAAAAGGGAGAAAGTGCTCACTACATACGATAAGTTGGGCTATATGTAATAAAGAATAACATGTTATTGAATTATACTGTACAGACCTATCGATCTATCTATCACATAGCGTCTTTCATATCTATCTATTATATAGTGCCTTTCATATCTATCTATCTATTACAAAGTGCCTTTCATATCTATTACATAGTGCCTTTCATATCTATCTATTATATAGTGCCATTCATATCTATCTTATCTATCTATTACATAGTGCCTTTCATATCTATCTATCTATCTATTACACAGTGGCATTCATATCTATCTATTAGATAGAGCCTTTCATATCTATTATATACTGCCTTTCATATCTATCTATTATATAGTGCCATTCATATCTGTCTATCACATAGATAGATAGATATGAAAGGCACTATGTGATAGATAGATAGATAGATATGAATGGCACTATATAATAGATATGAAAGGCTCTATCTAATAGATAGATATGAATGCCACTGTGTAATAGATAGATAGATAGATATGAAAGGCACTATCTATTACACAGTGGCATTCATATCTATCTATTAGATAGAGCCTTTCATATCTATTATATAGTGCCATTCATATCTATCTATCTATTACATAGTGCCTTTCATATCTATCTATCTATCTATTACACAGTGGTATTCATATCTATTAGATAGAGCCTTTCATATCTATTATATAGTGTCTTTCATATCTATCTATTACATAGTGCCTTTCATATCTATTATATTGTGCCTTTCATATCTATCTATTTATTATATAGTGCCTTTCATATCTATCTATTATATTGTGCCTTTCATATCTATTATATTGTGCCTTTCATATCTATCTGTCTATCTATCTATTATATAGTGCCTTTCATATCTATTATATTGTGCCTTTCATATCTATCTATTATATAGTGCCTTTCATATCTATTATATTGTGCCTTTCATATCTATCTGTCTATCTATCTATTATATTGTGCCTTTCATATTTATCTATCTATTATATAGTGCCTTCCTGCAGTTTTTTTTTTTTTTTTTTTTTTCCCCCTGGCCATTGGACCTTACTTTCATTCTATGTTAAATTAGTGTTGCCTAATTTTAATTCTTATTTATTTTGTCTTTTTTCTCTTTCTTCATCATGTAAAGGACTTTGAGCTACATTATCTATATATCTATCTTTTTTTTTTTTTTGCATATTTCACACTTTCGTCTCAAGGGACCTTGTTATCAGTGATGCAGAGAAAATCTAATGTGTTTTAAAATGGTTTAGGAGAGGGGGCGTGGGGGGGTGGGGGGAGGCAAATTGCGTTAACATGTGCAATACACACAAACCCAATATTGAAAACACATTCAATCTGCTGACACTTGAAAAGAGCTTAAGAGCATGACAGGACACGCTGAATATATTTTCCAATTGTATGCATTTCCTTCTTTCCAGTTTGTTTTTTCCGTGACAAACAGAAGTTAAGCCAAGTTCCTTGGCATATTTCATTAATCTCAACTTTTACAATAGGTGATGATGCTATGCCCCAAAGATAAATACATTTCCTTTTTATCAAACTGTTTCACCCATTCAGTGTCACAGGCAAAAATCTATTCGCAAAATGAAGAATCTGAATGAAATAATAAAACGTAAAAGTGTGTGTGTGAGTGTTTATAGTAAAAGATGAAAGCACTCTTAAAAAAGAGACAAGCAAGTGTTAGGTAGAGTCTAAAAATGCTGAATTGTGCACGAAGTCAATGGATGTAGACAGCCCCACTCGTGAATTACTTTTAGGGAGGTGACACATTAAGGATTAATCAAACCTTCTTTCCTGTTTTAACTACAGTCAAGCACTGCTTCCTGCAGCTATCTGGACGCTCGGGTAATCTGTAATGAATTTAATGCAACTAGAAAGGCTGTCTGATTCTGGCAGTAGCATTAGAGTGGCAACACTTACCATCAGCGATTGTACTGGGGTGTGAACATCCTGGCCTGAGGTGATACTTTATGAAGCAGATATTCCAAGGTATTGTTAATCCATAACATGATAGCAGCACGGTGCAGCGGCAAGCACCCAAATCCTGGTCAGTATAGGATTTGAATGTTCTCTGCACATTCTAGTGGGTGTTCCCACTTTTAGTTACCATCTGTATCCAAACTTACCTTAGGTGGATTGGTGACATTAAATTGGCCCTTTGTGAATGCATGTGCTCTGCACGTTTAATTCCTGTCTTGTACCCAATTGCCGCCTCCATGTGAATCTATGCTGGAATAGACAGGCACATAGGGAGGTCAACCTAGTCTTTTGTCTCCAAAGCTGCACACGGCCTCCTTTGAACACGAGTTTTTACAGTAAACACAGAACACAAACTCTAGTTAGCATTTCAAATGGAAGGACTACTGGGAGGATGAAGTAAGGTGAAATGAAGCGAGACCCGCTACTTTTTGGAAATTTGTTTTAACTCTATGATATGTCTGTCCTAGAGGCATCATCAATATGGGCTTTGAAATTCTGCCTTTCCATCATTAAATTTTAGACTGGCTCTTCTTGTGCTCATTTTATTCTCTAGCTGACAATAACCTCCATCCATCCATCATCCAACCTGCTATATCCTAACTAGAGGATCACGGGGGGGTCTGCTGGAGCCAATCCCAGCCAACACAGGGCGCAAGGCAGGAAACAAACCCCAGGCAGGGCGCCAGCCCACTGCAGGGCACACACACCCACACAATTTAGAATCACCAACGCACCTAACCTGCATGTCTTTGGACTGTGGGAGGAAACCCATGCAGACACGGGGAGAACATGCAAACTCCACACAGGGAGGACCCGGGAAGCGAACCCAGGCATCCTTACTGCAAGGCGCAGTGCTACCCACTGTGCCGCCCTGACAATTACCTGCTTTACTATATTTATTTTATCAGGCTGCTGTTTTATATTTTCAAGTTACTCTTGTTCCCTCTTCCTTGTGTTTATTCAGATTGGATTTAAGCTGTTAAATAATCTTGCATTTAACGTTTTATCTTGTTCCACACGTTCTTGTGTGTTTTGTATTGAACCTTATGATAATGTTATCCGTGAGTAGCAGTTATGAAATACAGTTTATATCATTTGACTGATTGATAGGAGGGGCAGCATGCTGGCAGAGTGCTTACATCCTTGGTTGGAATCCCATGCCTGGTCACTGATTATGTAACACTTGTATGTTCTCTCCGTGCCTATGTGGGTACTCTGCCCCCCCCCATCTCCTGCTTGATTGGTTGCATGTGACTGTGAGTGTGACCCTGGGATGGCCCTGTCCAAGGCTATTTTCTCCTTTCACACAATGCTTCTTGATGGGCTCCGGCCCTATGAAACCAGAAATTGGATTAAGTGGGTTTGAGAATATTACACTTGGTAGAGAGTGACTGAATGGAAGGCATCATCTGGTTGCTCAGAATTTAAGGTGAGACAAGAAGTTAAGCCTAGATTTCTTATCTGTGTTGTCCAGATTGATGTAAAATTGAGGGCAGTGTGTTGACTGTGTGGACTTGATGGTGTTCTGGAGACATCTGAGTCCTTAATGCTTAAAGATGCACAGAAACTGATACATTGTGTGAAGGTTCAGTTTCCATATTATAAAAGAAAAGGGGGCTTTGTCCCCTGCTCGCTTTGCTCGCCAACACCCCGGGCAGGCACTATGCGCCAGCCACTTTGCATCTCTGCCGCTTGGGTATGTGGATTTCACTTTCACCAAACAACAAATCTTTTAATTCTCGTGGATACGCCTCTTCATTGGGAAGAAACACTTTTCCCTGATGGCAACACGAATTAGACGATCTACAAGTCTCCGACTTAAAGTTTAAAGCTGAACAATATCTACATACTTCTGTCATATCACCTATGTCCATACATTTGATCTCTTTTCACTCATACCTTTTCGGCAATATCGCATTTAATTACATCGTGACAACGCAACGTACAACTGCCACGAGTGAATATTGTTTCTTTCTCTCTACAAGAAAAGTGTCTGACAATAGCATTCACACAAATGAGAAATGACTGAACCGTGTGCGTGGTTGTAAATGTTTTAGATGTGGGCAGGTCTTTTCCAAATCTCTTTGCATTAAGTCTTGTCTCGCAGGGCTTGAAATTTTCTCTCGCGGGATTTCACTTTCACCAAACAACAATACTTTTAATTCTCACAGATACGCCTCTTCACTGGGAAGAAACAGTTTTCCGTGATGGCAACATGAATTAGACAATCTACACATCTCCGACTTAAAGTTTAAAGCTGAACAATATATTCGATCTCTTTTCGCTGTTCCGTTATTTCACCGAGTAATAATTGCTAGCACGAATGCAATCTTTACTATCAGTGTTTTCAGACTTTTGAATTTTAGTACTTACATAATTTCTAACCTGCTCTGCATGTGTATCGCGCCATTATTTTTGAACCTCTTTACGACGTTCTACTTTGTCTTTTATTTCCAACCCCGCTTGGAGCCGAGAGCACAGGAACTGTGTCTAACAATAGCATTCACACGAATGAGAAGTGATTGGACCGTGGGCGCGCCAGCCACCTCGTGTCTCTGCCGCTCACGTATGTGGATTTCACTTTCACCAAACAACAAATCTTTGAATTCTCGCGGATACGCCTCTTCTTTGGGAAGAAACACTACTTTTCCCTGATGGTAACACGAATTGGACGATCTACAAGTCTATGACTTAAAGTTTAAAGCCAAACAATATCTACATACTACTGTCATATCGCCTATGTCCATATATTCGATCTCTTTTCGCTATTCCGTTATTAATAATAATTTCCATTTGTTATCGCTAATGTGTTCTTTACTATCATTTTTTGAGACTTTTGAATTTTAGCACTTTCATAATCCCTAACTTGCTCTGCATGTGTATCATGCCAATGGTTTTGAACCTCTTTACAACATTCTACTTTGTCTTCTACTCTTTGTCTTTTATTTCCGACCCTGCTTGGAGTTGAGAGCGTAGGGACTGTGTCGGACAATAGCATTCACGCGAATGAGAAGTGAGTGGACCGTGGGCGTGGTTGTAAATGTTTGACAGGAGGGCGGGACTTGTCAAAATCTCTTGGCACAAAGTCTCATCTCACAACACCTGAAATTATCTTTCGTGGGAGTTGAAATTATCTCCAAGAAAGTCTCGTCTCAGGATTTCCTTTTATAATAGAGAGACATAATGGCATTAGAGGAAGACCATAGAAGAGCAATTAGGCTGATATTATAACAGTAGGGTATGAACTATGAGGAAAAACCAAATGAGTTGAACCTTAAAGAGAATATACAATAGAAGTGTTTCATATTTAAGTGTACATTTATTTGCTTAGCTGACACTTTCATCTAAATTGACTTACAAAAGAGGCCAGCATAATCGAGTAAACATCAGTTTTGGGGACTGTTCGGGAACGAGAGTTACAGGGCAAAGTTATGAAATTTATCATCATAAGTGAACATCTCAAAACAAAATACAAGAGAGTTACAATTAGATAGATAGATAGATAGATAGATAGATAGATAGATATGAAGGACACTATATGATAGATAGATAGATATGAAGGACACTATGATAGATAGATAGATATGAAGGACACTATGATAGATAGATAGATAGATAGATAGATAGATAGATAGATAGATAGATAGATAGATAGATAGATAGATAGATAGATAGATAGATAGATAGATATGAAAGGTACTGTATGATAGATACCAGCACTCAAAAATATCCACAAAACAGCAAAAATGAAGTGCACAGGATGATCTCCTTGTTGAAATTAATACTAACTTCTGGTTAGGGGCTTCTTTATACAGTATGTGTTGGTGTCCGGAAGGGGTTATGAGCAGGAAGTCATAGTGAGGTCATTGTTCCTCCGCTGATGAATTTCTGGACTGTGGACAGAGAAAAAGACTGAGCTAATGATGTCCTCTGCCTGTCCTGGTTGGAAATGCTTACCTTTCACATAGCCCTGAAGGTGACCCCAAAGCAGTTGTGCCTGACACTATAATTATTTGTTTTTCTATAACCCTGTGGTAAGGCCTATCATAGTTACTTACACTAGCTAGATAGATAGATAGATGTGAAAGGCACTATATAATAGATAGATATGAAAGACACTATATAATAGATGGATAGATAGTTATGAAAGGCACTATATAATAGATGATAGTTATGAAAGGCACTGTATAATAGATAGATAGAGCACCATATAATGGATAGATAAAATTGTAACGCACTATATAATGGCACAGGGGGAAATTCAGCAATTCCTAGGTTACAAAGAGCTACAGACAGACAGAACTTCACCAAAGAAGAGAGTCTTCAGACACTTCTTAACTCTTTGAGGGCTGAATATTTTGTTTTGAAAAACCACGCTAAGCTACGGTTTCACACAGAAATCAATGTAAAAGGTCTGTTGCTGCGTGCTGTGGGCACCAGTTGGTCAGGAATGCCTGCCAGGCTGTCTCCGCGTGGCTGGGGGTGGTCGCAGTGCATCACAATCTGTTTTGTACCTTGTTGTCATCGTAACCGTAGGTACGTCGGCTACACAAACCTGTTCAGCAACTCGGTCACCTGATGCTGGTATCTCACATTTGTCTTCAATCACAAAATTGGAGTCCGACAATTCAGAGTCTAATTCAGTACTAACATGCAAAACATCGTCCACTGAGTATTTTGGTCTAAGCATTCTCTTTGATCTCTCGCTAGACATCGATGATATTTTCCCTGGCATTTGCTCCTCGCCGGGAATCTCAGTCAAACCAATGAAGCTAACTTTCTTTCTAGCAAAGAGAGTCCAACTAAAACAACGGTGGGTTTTGTCACCATTTACAGTTGATTACCACTGCTGACCCCTTCTTTCGACAAATGTCGACCTCCGCCCTGAAAGAGTTAAACACATTGAGGGCAGTCAAAATTTCAGGTGGAGGTCCAATCAGCTGGTTCCAGCAGCCAGGAGCTGCACATGAAGAGTGTGGATTGAGATTTGATGTCATGCAGAGGTGACATCATCCAACACTTTTCATCAGCAGACCTGAGTGATTGAGACGGAGCAGAGGACCTCACAAGTGCCTCCATATACAAGGTGCTTACTCATTAACTACTCCATAGGCAAGAATCAAGTAGTTGAATTTAATATTTACTACTAATGGGAGCCCAAGTAGTGATCTGAAAAGAGGAGTGATAGTTTCCTGCCTTTGCTGGTTGAATGTCATGCATGCCACTGCATTTTCTACCATCTGCAGCAGCTTTGTGGCACATGCTGGTACTCCTGCCAGCAGACAGCTGCAGTATTCCAGACGTGGCCAGACCAGAGCCTGGACCAGGTGTGGTGCTTCATTCGCAGTCCGCTATGGTCCGATCATATAAAATTACAAAGGGAATTAGTAAGGTGGACATCAGCTGCTACTTTAAACTGATTTCTTTGACAAGAACACAAGGGCACAGATGGAAGGTGGTAAGTGGAAATTTGACACAAATGTTAAAAATGATTTCTTCAGCCAGAGAACAAAAAAATATACATGGAATAACCTACCAAGTGTTTTGGTGTATATAGTAGTACTTTAGGGACCTTCAGATCTTGACTTTATGCTTTTTGAAAAAGTTATCCAAATGCAGATTGATGGGTTATGTTGAGGTGGATGGCCTGCGCTTGTCAAACTATTTCTTCTTTGCTTAAAGCAGAGGTTTGGACCTTGAGATGTGTTCAGGATGGCTGAACTGGTACTGTTTCATATTCTGTAATGAGGCAGAGCTTTGAAGGCCAGATGAACTGGTAATATCCCAGAGGCAGGAGCTGGAAACATGGGAAGTGCTAAGGTTGGCTAAACATTTCAAATACCAGGGAATGATGTGTGTCAGGCTTCAGACTGTCAATCCATATTAAGACTGGCTAGATTTATCTAGCGCTGTATGCAGGTAGGACTCTAAATTATGGGAAGCATTAAAGTCGTTAAAATGTATAAAATCTGACATAAGTCAGGGTTTTGAAATATTAACAGTGTGAAACGCTGGCTGGACTAGCAAAGTCCCAGAGGCAGTTGTGAAGCAGATTTCTGTAGTTCTGGGACATGCTGAGGCTGAATGGATTAACAGATCAATAAACAAATGTGAGGCAGGGATTTGAATTATTACAAATGTGAGTTCTGACTGGATGTACAGAAGATTATTTTCTATAATAAAACAAAGACCTACATAGTGAGAGACATTTTAAGACTATTTGGAATGGTAGAGTCCAAGAGGCTGATATGATTCTGAGGTCTGGGTTATGGCACATGTTAAGGCTGATTGGATTAATTGACTCATAATCTGATGTGAGGCAATACTCTGATCTGTTGTAAATGCAAAGGCTGGCTGCATTCATAGAGCTCCGTATGCTGTAATAAAGGAGGAGGCCTACATTTCAAGATGTGCTGATGGAACAGTCCTCACGGATGACACTGCAGTTGTAACCCGCTGGGCTGGCTACTTTGAGCACTTGTTCAAAGCTGATCCTCTGGCTAGGACGTTGGATATCTCTGGGTCCACGGTCCTTGAGGCTGATCCTCCAATTAGCTGTGAACCCCCCAATCTCACCGAGATGGGACAGTTGGTGACCCAGCTGAGGGGAGGAAAGGCTGCAGGGATCAGTGTTATCCGGGGTGAACTTCTCCAGGCAAGTGGTAAGGCTGTCCTCCTGGCATTGCAAGCAATCTTTGCTTCCATTTGAGAGACTGGCATCATCCCAGCTGACTGGAAAGCGGTACTTGTCGTCCCTGTCTGGAAAGGGAAGGGTGATCACCTGGATTGCAGCAACTACAGGGGGACATAACACTGCTCCCGGTGCTGGGTAAGGTCCTTACTAGGGTCGTCAATAGGATCCATGATCACTTGCTCACCTACCAGCGACGGGAACAGTCTGGTTTTACGCCTAAGAAGTCCACCATTGACCGCATCCTGGCACTGAGGGTTCTCATGGAGCGCCAACATGAATATCGGCAGTTTCTTTGTAGCCTTTTGTCGATTTTCGTAAAGCGTTCGACTCAGTTGATCAAGCTGCCCTGTGGGACATCCTGAGACTTTGCAAGATCCCCTTGAGGTTCCTGAATATCATGGCCGGCCTGTACACTGGTACTGTGAGTGCTGTGCAGAGTGGATTCTGGGGTCCGTCAGTGGTGTGTTCTGCTCCTACTCTGTTCAATGTTTGCATGGACTGGGTGTTGGGCAAGGTCGTGGGGTCCAGTGGCTGTGAGGCATGTTGGTGAAGAAAGATTCACTGATCTTGACTTTGCAGACAATGCTGTGATCTTCGCAGAGTCAATGGAGGCTCTGATTGGGGCGCTCGAGAGACTGAGTGAGGAGTCTGAGTGTCTGGGCTTGCGAGTGTCCTGATAAAAACCAACATCCAGGCCTTTAATGACCTCTTGGGCACGGCCATCAGCAGTGTGTCTGTCTGCAGAGAGAGTGTTGACCTCGTCGAGAGGTTTACTTACTTCAGCAGTGACAGTCAGTAGATGGATTGGGAGAGCATTGGGGGTCATGAGGTTACTGGAAAGGGGTGTGTGGCGCTCCTGATATCTTTGCGAAAGGATGAAGGTCCAAGTCTTTAGACTCCTGGTGCTTTCTGTCTTGCTATATGGTTGCGAGACATGGATGCTATCCAGTGACCTGAGACAAAGACTGGACTCCTTTGGTATGTCTCTCCGGAAAATCCTTGGGTACCGTTGGTTTGACTTTGTGTTGCTCATAGAGTCCCAAATGAGGCACATCACCTGCATTGTGAGGGAGCGTCAGTTATTGTGAGGGAGCGTCAGTTACGGCACTACGGCGAGTTTCCCTGAGGGTGATCCGGCTCGTAAGATCCTCATTGTTGGGGACCCGAGTGGCTGGACCAGGCCAAGGAGGTCGCCCACGTAACACCTGGCTGTGGCAGATAGAGGGTCATTTCCGGAGGGTGGGACTGGACCGCGTTTCTGCCTGGGGGGTTGCCAACTGGGATCCCGAGCTGTTTTGTTGTGTATTGGGTGCGGCAACGCACTGAACCAGTGCATGCTCTCCAACTTGACTTGACTTGAGGCCAGCTGGAGTATTAGGAGTCCTCCACGCTTATTTGGGACGAAACCCATTTTATCATTATAAAGTATTCAGGATAAAAGCTGTATTTTCTGGATGCAGTGCCGTAAGAGTGGGTTCATGGAGTGTGGTATACTCATCTTACTAGAGTCCGGCGTCAATTCATTCTTGGCTCTTGAGCAGAGTAGCAGAGGAGCCCTCGGCCTGTAGAAAAACACACAGAAATGGTCCCCCCAGTTTTTGGACTATTTGACAATTCTTTTACTCCCCATGCCTGCGTGGGTTTCCTCCGGGCGCTCCGGTTTCCTCCCACAGTCTAAAGACATGCAGGTTAGGTGGATTGGTGATTCTAAATTGGCCCTAGTGCGTGCTTGGTGTGTGGGTGTGTGTCCTGCAGTGGGTTGGCACCCTGCCCGGGGTTTGTTTCCTGCCTTGTGCCCTGTGTTGGCTGGGATTGGCTCCAGCAGACCCCCATGACCCTGTGTTCGGATTCAGCGGGTTGGAAAATGGATGGATGGATGGAATGGACAATTCTTTTAATGACCTAACAGTATACATACAACACTGAGCTACACCAACCACTTCTCCACTTCACTTCTACACCTCCCCTCACTAGTTGCTCCTCCTTCCTTTTAAAATAAATCAATAAACTTTATTAACATGAACTACTGCTTGCACAAGTAAAGGTTAGGTTGAGTTGGACCAGTAAAGTTTAAGAGGTAGATTTGAGGCTGGCTGGATTTATTCACATATATTCTTAAACCTATTTAATTAAATTTAGGGTTATTGGGGGTGAGAGAGGGTGTTATATTGAGCCAGAGCAGCATGAGGCAGAAGGCAGGAAACAAACCAGGATGGGATGCCAGCCCATCACAGCACACATTCACACTGGAGCAGATTTTTAGTTGCCAGTTAACATCATGCATACACATCTCTAGACATGAAGGAGGGAATCCAGACTTCTTTCAGGGAAAAGCCACACATAAAGGCAAAACAGGAAAATTCCTCATAGAAGATGGCTGTGTGCAGGATCCAAAGCTAGGGCTGTAGAACTGATAAGCACCAGCACCACCCACTGCACCATCATGCCACTGTGGCAGTATTTAACAACCTAAAAATGAATGGAAGGAAAGGTTATGAATTATTGAAAAGCGTTAAAGATTACTGTGATTATATATAGTTTCCCTATATGATGTAAAGAAGCAGATGTCTAATTTTTAGGATGTTTTAAGGAAGCGGTTCTCAAACTGTGGGGAAGTAACAAAAAAGGAGGCGCGAATGTTGCAATGTGTGGTGTAATTTCGCTATTCGTAGGAAAATTTTAAACTTGTAGCGGTGTATCGGCAGCAAAAAATATAGGAATAAATTTTATTAGGGTTTCAAAAAGACGTTAGGGGGGCGCGATTAAAACTGTTATGAAAACTCGGGTCACAAATACTTAAAAGTTGAGAAACGCTGTTTTAAGGCCAGATGTACAAGTGGAGTACCAGAAGGCAATATAAATTGAAGCTTGCTTTCTGAAATGTGTTAAGTCTGGCTGGACTAACAGACCCATAAGGTGATGCCAAACTATGATCTGAACTGTTGAAGTTTTGAAAGAATGGTTAGTACACTAATAATCCATCCATCCATTATCCAACTAGCTATATCCTAACTACAGGGTCACGGGGGTCTGCTGGAGCCAATCCCAGCCAACACAGGGCGCAAGGCAGGAAACAAACCCCGGGCAGGGCACCAGCCCACCGCAGGGCAACTAATAATAATAATAATTCTTCACATTTATATAGAGATTTTCTCACTACTCAAAGCTCTCTCCATGCAGGGAGGACCCGGGACGTGAACTCATGGTCTTCTTCCTGCGAGAGTGCAGGTTCTCTTATCCTTATGAGACAGAGAGGGTGTCCTTTTAAAATCTGTGCTATGAATGCTTACAACTGCCAAGCCATCTCCTTTTCATTTCACCCTGGGAAAACGGTGTGGTAACAAGAAAGAAGTCACTGAGGCCTCAAAACTGCGGGATGAGCTGTCCCTGTCTCCACAAGCCTGTGAACAGATACTGATAAAGCCAGCTTTCATCAAAAGGCAGAGACGTGAACTTAAGAAGTCTTGACGTTCTCAGAAGTTACATGCAAGGGAAGGTGACAGAGAGGTTCTGCTATGAGGGTCCTTGTTATACCGAGGGCCTGATATCAGGGGCTTTGTTACCAGGAAGCTGGGATATTAGAGGCTTTGCCACTGAGAGGCTGTGATATTAGACTGCTGTCCTTTAGGACGATGTTCCTAATATCCAATTTCAAAGAGGACCTGTGCTCCTTTCAAATTAAATAGAATATCTGACCTTGTATGACAATGAACACAAAGAAGAATTAAAGGGGAGAGAAAAAAGAGACAGACAGAGATGGAAAGACAAAGCCAGAGAGAGAGAGCAGCCATGAAATCAAATAATTACATCTCATTCGCTGTGTCCCCTCCACCACCACCCCACGCTTTCACAGATATCATTCCTAGTGTAAAAGGCAGGTGCTTTGCATGACTGCGAATCTGTACGGAGTATTCTGATATGCTGGTTTTGTTTAGGAGCAAACCCTCCAAGGCATGCATGCATCTGTTACACTCTTACAAAGCTGGGTGAACAACGTGAAAAAACAGTGAGCTCAGCATCCCCCCCACCCCATATAATTTTATCCCTAATGCACCGGCTTGTCCTTCACAAGCCCTTTTCAGAGGAACGAAAAGTGTCCATGAAAAGGAGAGCATGGGGAGGATGTTGTGGAGAAATTTTTAGAAAAAACCAGCAGAGTCTTCAGAAAGGCAGTCCGAATTTAAGACTTCATTGCACAGCATAGAAAACAATTGCAGAGCACATAAAGCCGTCTCAATTCATGTAGTGAGCGCCGAGTGTCCAGAGAGCCCTGAATATAGTTCTTATCACACAATGCCCCACTTCCAGACTAGTTTCCCAACATCTACTGTATAGAGGTTCCCATGATGTTTTCCTCACTCAGCACCTTTACCCAAAACAATCACCTGGGGCCTCATGTATAATGGCGTGCGTAGAATTCACACTAAAACATGGCGTATGGACAAAAGCAGAACTGTTCGCATGCACAAAAAAAATCCAGATGCATAAATCTGTGCGTTCGCCAACTTCTACGTTCTTCCACTCCATAAATCCCAGTCAGCATGAAAAGTAACACACGTGCACGCGCCTGCTGCCACTCCACAAACTCCTCCCAGAATTACATCTCTTTGAATATGCAAAATCAATATAAATAGCCCTTAAGCTCAACGTTCTCTAAAAAGGCAATGGCAAAAGCACAGGGGAAAATAGAAAAATTTCAGCAAATTCCAAGTGGAGGCAAAGAAAAACGTACTATTTGTTGGTTCAAACAGTGGTACAAACAACAAAAGGAAGTTGAGTGACACAGAGTGTCAGAGAAACTCGAAAGCTCAAGTTCGCAAAGTCGCACAGTGCCCGAAATAAAAAAAGAAGTCACATATCAAAGTCGCCGTGAAAAGGCGAGTTGTAGCCCACCGTCTGATTGTCATATGAAAGCTTATTAGGGTACAGAGAAAAAAAAAAATAGGCACCAGTGGGAAAAAAAGTACAGAACTTTAATCTCGAAATTTCCACTTTAATCACGTAGTTTATTTTGTCATTAAAGTAGAACATCATGCCAGGAGACCTGGGTTCGCTCCCCAGGTCCTCCCTGTGTGGAATTTGGATGTTCTTCCCGTGTCTGTGTGGGTTTCCTCCCACAGTCCAAAGACATGCAGGTTAGGTGCATTGGCGATCCTAAATTGTCCCTAGTGTGTGCTTGATGTATGTGTGTGTGTGCCCTGCGGTGAGCTGGCACCTTGCCCGGGATTTGTTCCTGCCTTGCGCCCTGTGCTGGCTGGGATTGGCTCCAGCAGACCCCCGTAACTCTGTGTTAGGATATAGCGGGTTGGACAATGACTGATGACTGACTGACAGTCTGGCTGGGCTGTTTGGGAATAAGATTTACAGGAGAAGGTTATAAAATTGAACATCACAAGTGAAGGTCCCAGAACAAACTACAATTCTTAGATTACAAAAAGCTAACAGCTAATTTAAGTTAAGATTGAAATTCACTAAACAAGAGAGTCTTCAGACCCTTCTTAAACACACTGAGGAAGTCAATAGGGGTGGGCACCTTGTTTCACTAGCTAGGAGCTACCCATGATGAGAGTCTGCATTGAGATTTGATGCCACGCAGAGGTGGAATCAACACAGCAGACCTGAGTGGTCGAAAACAACAACAGCAACATTTATTTCTAGAGCACATTTTCATACAACGGGCGGCATGGTGGCGCAGTGGTAGCGCTGCTGCCTTGCAGTAAGGAGACCTGGGTTCGCTTCCCGGGTCGGAAAATGAATGGATGGATTTTTATACAAATGATGAGCTCAAAGTGCTTTACATGTGAAGAAAGAGAAAAGAAGACAAAATAAATAAGAATTAAAATTAAAGAACACTAATTAACACAGAATAAAAGTAAGGTCCGAAGGCCAGGGAGGACAGAAAAAATTTTTAAAAATTCCAAACGGCTGGAGGAAAAAAAAAAAAAAAAAATCTACAGGGGTCCCGAGACCACAAGACCACCCAGCCCCCTCTAGGCATTCTACCTGACATCAAGGACCTCAATCAGTTCTCATGGAAGAACTTGATGATGACGGTCATGTGGACTTTTGGCATTTAATCCATCAATGGAGGGACATCATGGTGCTTTGATTAGGTGGTGGTGGCACAGATCGCCACCACAGAAAACTGGAAAAAGAGAAAGTAGGGGTCAGTACGGATTTTGGAGTCACCATGAATAATAATGATAATTAATTGAAAATACAGAATATCAGGATTAAACTAAAATGAAGCTCCGAGAAAGCCATGTTAAAATAATGGGTTTTCAGCAGTGTTTTAAAGTGCTCCACTGTATTAGTCTGGCGAATTCCTAAAGGTAAGCTATAACAAATTTTAGGTGCCTAACAGCAGAAGGCCGTCTCACTACTTCTTGGAATTCTAAGCAGACCCTCATTTGAAGATCTAAGGTTACAATTTGGAGTGTAAGGTGTAAGACATTCTGAGATATAAGATGGAGCAGATTATTGAAGGCTTTGTAAACCATAAGCTGTATTTTAAAGTCAATTCTAAATGACACCTGTAACCAGTGTAGTGACATCAGGACTGGGGTGATGTGCTCGGATTTTAATTTTCCTAGTTAAAATTTTATAAGCTCCATTCTGCACTCACTGTAATCGATTGATGTCTTTTTGGGTGGTCCTGAGAGGAGTGCATTACAGTAATCTAGTCGACTGAAAATAAAAGCGTGAACTCATTTCTCAGCATCTTAAAATGTTGTAAGAGGTCTAACTTTTGCTATATTTCTTAAGTGAAAAAATGCTATCCTAGTAATCTGATTAATATGCGATTTAAAATTCAGGTCAGAGTCAATAGTTACCCCTAAATTACCCGAAAAGGAGAAGAGGGCCTCATCCGTGTTTTAAATTAAACACAGGAGAATGCAAAGATGTCCCAGGGAAGAGTAATAACAGCAATACGATATTAAGACTCAAAACTAAGTAAAAATATTAGGAAACAAATGTGGTTGTCAACAGAGAGCAAGTGAAGTGGCAAGAAAATGGAAAGGAAAACTAAACAAAAGTTAGGGCTATGGTGACTATGAAAGTTGGCGATGGAGGAAAAATGAATGCTAACCAAAACAGCTATGATGCTCACTTCATCAAAATAAAATGGGGAAGGAAGTGTTTAATGTTGCTATGGGGTTCACAATGCACAAATGTCAAAAGAGACAAAGTAAAATGACAAAACAATGCAAAGGACATACTGTACAGCAAATGCTTTCTAGATTTTAAAAAAGTTACAATATCAAAATACACAGCAACAGCAGTCAATATCACATTAAACCAAACATTAAAACAGCCAAAATCATCAAGTACCAAAGAACATAAGATGTTTGATTAACTAGAGGAGGCCTTTCAGAATATCAGTCTTCTTTGGTTAAGTAATAGCTAAGCTTTGCGAATACATATTCCAGAAATGCTGTAAACGTTTCAAAGATCTTTTCTTCCAATCCATAACCCAGTAGTTTCTTGCAGCTTCCCCATACTCTTCCTATAAAGAAGCACTTCCTGGCCCTAAGGTATTTCTCCTTCATTTCCACTACCTATCATATGAACATTAAAAAATTGTGTCGAGAACAGGCTATTCAGCCCAACAAGCTTGTCCATCTTATTCACCTTGAGTCTCCAAAATAACATCAAAGTTGTGAAGGTCCCTAAAGTTCTACTTACTGTCTATCACACTACTTGGTAATTTGTTTCGTGTGTCTGTGGTTCTTTGCGCGAAGAAAAATCATAATAACATTTGCACACTATTTGCCTTTAACAAGTTTTAAATGTGTCCCCGTGTTCTTGTTGCAGAATTTAGTAACTGCTGGGATCCACTGGACTAATTCCCTTCAGAATTCGAATTATTTCAATCATGTACCCTCTTAACCCCTAGTAGACAATTGTCGTGAAATTGCTTCCGGCCTGAATACAGCCGAGGTGGCATATGTATCCCGCCAAAGCCGGTTGATGCGTATTTGATACGCACCAAGGACTGTATTGGAAGCACTGGTCATGCCATCTAGCAGTTCTAGTGGAAACTACATCCACCTGATGGAATCGAAGTGTCGGCGTGGTCGTGCATGTGGATTTTGGCTGCTAATTTTGAGAAATTGTCCAAATTTGAAGTAAGTTGTACCAAGATAAAAATATGTTCCATCTTATTGTTTGCTTGTGTGCTATATTCAGATTAACAAGCTCCACTTCATTTAGCATTTGCTTGACAGCAAAAACACAAATAATTTCTTTTTTTATATAATTGTATTGCAGTTAGGAGACCCGGGTTCGCTTTGCGGGTCCTCCCTGCGTGGAGTTTGCATGTTCTCCCCGTGTCTGCGTGGGTTTCCTCCCACAGTCCAAAGACATGCAGGTTAGGTGGATTGGCCCTAGTGTGTGCTTGGTGTGTGGGTGTGTTTGTGTGTGTCCTGCGGTGGGTTGGCACCCTGCCCGGGATTGGTTCTTGCCTTGTGCCCTGTGTTGGCTGGGATTGGCTCCAGCAGACCCCCGTGACCTAGTGTTCGGATTCAGCGGGTTGGAAAATGGATGGATATAATTGTAAACAAATTTAGGCAACAAGGGGTTAAAATTTGTTTTCTTAAACTGAAAAGGTTCATCTTCTTCAATCTCTTCTCAAAGCTCCCACCTCTCAGTCAGGAGCGGACTGGGTCTCAAGACCTTCAATGAGTGAGGTGACGAGGTCAACCCACTCGGCCCATTCACTGCACAACAATTTTTTTTTTTTTGAAAAGTCTTGCTTCCTGAAAATGTTTTGCTGATTGTGACAGGTACCTACTGGGTATGCACAAATATAGTTTTGGTTTTACTGCATCACGTAGGATCTCTGAGAAATAGACATTTATATGTTTACTGACAATAACGTATTTAGTCACGTTTATGTTTCACATAAGCTATTAAATTCAACAGAATTTAAAGTGTTTTGCTCCTGATTTTCTTTTGTATTCAATGTCTGGTGCATCACATTGCAGTGTCCAACAGTAGTCAGCAAGCATTGACGGATTCCAGTTTCCCTGGTATCGTCTCTCCATCGTAGCAATGTCCTGGTGAAACCTTTCACCATGTTCGTCACTGACAGCACCGAGATTTGCGGGGAAGAAGTCCAAGTGTGAGTGGAGGAAATGAATCTTGAGTGACATGTTGCACTTCATTGTCTTGCATGCTTTGAGGAGTTTGTCTACCAGCTGAATGGAGTTTGGGGCTCTGTAATTGCCCAGAAAATTGCCAACAACGTCTTTGAAGGCTTTCCAGGAAATTTTTTCCAGCCCAACTAACAGATCTTCAAACCGCTTGTCACTCATAAAATGTCTGATCTGGGAGCCAACAAAAATGCCCTCTTTGATCTTGGTGTCAGTTATTCTTGGAACTTCTGTCTTAAATAATGAAAACCTTTGCCTACCTTGTTCAGTGCTTTCACAAAATTCTTTATGAGTCCCAGTTTTATGTGAAGAGGAGGTAAAAATATCTTTTCTGGGGTCACAAGCGATTCATGTGCCACAACTTTTTGTCCGGGAACTAACATTTTATGGAGTGGCCAGTTCTGTCGAGAAGAGTGCGACTCTTTGGCATGGCTGTCCCATTTACAGATGAAACAACAGTACTTTGTATTGCCGAGCTGCAGTCCTAGTAACAGAGCAGTGACTTTAAGATCTCCACAGATATTCCAGTTGTACCTGCTATACTGGACGTGCTTCAGCAACAGTTCCATATTCTCATACATTTCTTTCATGTGTGCTGCATAGCCAACAGGTACTGAAGGATAAACACTGCCATCGTGTAGCAGAACAGCTTTCAGGCTTAATATTGACAAATCAATGAAGAGACGCCACTCTTCCGGGTTGTAATCACAACCCAAGGCCGAGAACAATCCTTCAATGTCACAACAGAAACAGAGACTGTCGACTTGTGCAAAAAATTTGGTTATATCATGATGTCGGCCTCGAAACACAGACATTTTCATACCTGGTGACAGCAAACACCATTCCTGCAGTCTCGAACCCAGCAGCTCAGCTTTTGCTTTTGACAGACCCAAATCTCTGAGCAAATCGTTCAATTCGGACTGTGTTTTCAGATGTGGATTGCCTGATGAGAATGGTTCAAAATCCAGGTCAATCTCACTGTCAGTACCCTGCATTGCAGTTTCTTCATCTGGTTCATCTAAGGTCCAATCCTCTGGTGGTTTCGGAATTGGAAGACTGTCGTCATGTGGCACGGGTCTT
Source organism: Erpetoichthys calabaricus (assembly GCF_900747795.2). Classification (NCBI taxonomy): domain Eukaryota; kingdom Metazoa; phylum Chordata; class Cladistia; order Polypteriformes; family Polypteridae; genus Erpetoichthys; species Erpetoichthys calabaricus. Next base: position 93,649,921 of record NC_041409.2, on the reverse strand, counting down.
ATTGCTGAAGGCAGATCAGGATATTCAATTGACTTCTTGTCTTTGGCAGAGAAACCAGACACATTAGTCAAACAGAAGCAGCAGTCCGTCACATGGTCTTTCTGTTCTCGCCATATCATCGGAACAGCAAACGGCATCGTCTTTCGAGTGCCTCCGAGCCAGGCTCTCAGACTGACAGCACATGTCGCACAGCAAATGTGAGACGCCCATTCCTTGTCTTGATCACCAATTTTGCAGCCGAAATACAGATGATAAGCTTTCTTCACAAGAGCAGTCATCCAACGTGTCTGAGGCGCAAGTGTATATTCGCCACAGATATAGCAGAATGTATTTCGGCTGTTACGACATTGATAAGACATATCGCCCGACACCTTACTTACAGTTATATTGCTACAGATACTCTACTTTACTATACTGATACTATACATACACACTGATTATCTAGATTAACCAAATGAGCAGGATCAGTGTATGCAAGCCATCTTTATAGCATGCTGAGACAGCGTCAAGCTCATTCAGACCTGCCCAGGATGTCAACTTCCACAGAACAGCTTCCAACCTGGCCTGATTCCATGGCTGGACATGCCCAGGCTGCACAAACCGTTGTTGATAAGTCACTTACAGGAGCGAAAATGTTTGGATACAAATATAAGAAAAAATCATGACAAAACAAACGGTACGTGATGGGTAAATTTTGATGTGATATTCGTAATCAGCACCCAAAAATCTATAAGAAACACCCAACAGTGTTCAAGAAGCAAAAACTTTGTTGTGCAGTGGATTATTCCTTGTAATTTTCTTAAAATTTGTGATGAGTACGCGGCTCGCTACTTGCTATGAGCCTATGATATGAACTCTGTCTAAACCGTTGGCAAACTTAATCCGTACACAGTTGTTTAGACACAACTTAAAATTTGACGACATGCTTAGAAATAAAATTTATGTGCTTTATAACTTTATTTCATCATGCTAATCATCGCAGCTGAAAACCACTAATTATCGCTCACACCAATGACCATAGAACAATAAAATGTATAATACATAATCTAAACTAATTATTAGTACAAAGAATTTAAGTACTATATATGCTAACGAAATGTAGCGGTATCGTAATTTTGACCAAATTTTTCGCTGCAATGTTGCGTACTGACAACTAAAACAACTTGATGACGCAGTACAGAATATTATATAGGACTATATAAATCGCAGTACCGGACAGGTAATGTTTAGTAGTTTAGAAAATTAATTTTAATGTCAAACAGTAACCAGTACATAAAATTTATTTCATGAAACGGCCGGCCGATGACCAGACCAGAGTCTGTAGCCCACCGGGCATTGCCCAAATGCCGTAATGGCCAGTCTGCCCCTGCTCTCAGTCCTTTAATCAGCTTAGTTGCTCTTCTTTAGACTTTCTCCAGTGCTGCCATGTCTTTTTTGTAAAATTGGGACAAATACTGAACTTTCTAATGGGCAAGGAGAAACTGTAAAAAAAAAAAAAGAAATGAAAATAGACTCCAGATCATGACATAGATTACCCCTTTGTCTACTTATGATAGGTTGAATATGACTGATGGTCATTAAAAAGATTGATTGTTTATATCCTCTGTATAATAAAACTGTAAGGGCTGTGTGTCCACTCCCTCGGAGCAATCTGATTGGTCGATTTGACTTTGGTGACACGACAAGAAAAACATACGAGTGTGAGAGGCATGAAGAGGAGTAAAGACACATGATGAGAGAGTCATCTTCAAAGACAGACAGCATAAAACCAGACAGGAGGCAAGAAAGTAACGTCAGAGATGCAGGCTTTACAGGAACACGTTTAATAGAAAGAGGATAACACACATGTAAATACCGAGAAAAGATGCTGAGGGTAAATGTGGGCAAGAGGTAGCATCCATCCATCCATCCAATTTCCAATCTGCTGAATCTGAACACAGGGTCACGGGGGTCTGCTGGAGCCAATTCCAGCCAATACAAGGGCGCAAGGCAGGATCCAATTCAGGGCAGGCGCCATCCCACTTTAGGACACACACACACCCACACAGAAATAGCAAATATTGTTAAATTATAATGTTGGCAGGTAATGTGGGTAGTCACTATGAAAAATAATACCAGAGCTGTGCCGGCAGAGCTGGCACTCTAATATTTTGCTCTCTTTTTTAACAAGATTACTAATATGAGTGAAAGTGCTCTCTGGCAAACCTGCCAATCAAAGAAAGAAGCTTATTTCTTTTACAGATTGCACTGATGATCTCACCCCATGTAGCACACGCTCTTCTCATTTGTAAACGGAGTCTCTGGCCAATTAGCCAACTAGACATCGTGTTGTTTAAGTTACCTCTGATGCCAACAGAGCCTATTTTCAAAATTAATCTTTAGTGTAGAAGCGTATCAAAAGCCTTTTGAAGATCTAAGTAAATTACAGTATGTCTTACAGGAATAGAAATGAAGAAAATACAACAGTATAAGCTGCCTAAAAACAGACGAGTGGGCTTTAGTGCACCAGAATACAATAAAAACAAGCTCTCAAATATTCAAACAAATACAAATCATCCATCCAACCCACTATATCCTAACACGGGTCGACTGGAGCCAATCCCAGCCAGCACAGGAACAAGTCCCGGGCAGGGTGCCAGCCCACCGCAAGGAACACACACACCAGGGACAATTTAGGATCGCCAATGCACCTAACCTGCATGTCTCTGGACTGTGGGAGGAAACCCACGCAGACACGGGGAGAACACGCAAACTCCACGCAGGGAGGACCCAGGAAGCGAACCCAGGTCCCCAGGTCTCCCAACTGCGAGGCAGCAGCGCTACCCACTGCGCCACCAATACAAATCAGAAAAATAAAATAATGTGGGCAAGTGGAATAAATGAGTAGAATTTATAGATAACAACAGCACTGAATGTCTCCAGGATCCACTATCTTAGGCCCCACCATGTTTGAGTATCCATTGTTAGGTCCTTGTTCTGCGTTTCTAAGGGTGTGACCTCACCTGTTTGTTATCGGGGTGTGATGGGTAAAAGGTAGGCTGGGGATTATCTTATCCAATCTGCGGATAGCAAGAAAACCACAAAATTCCTTTGCTGTATTTCATGTGGCGGCACGGTGGCGCAGTGGGTAGCGCTGCTGCCTTGCAGTTGGGAGACCTGGGGACCCGGGTTCGCTTCCCAGGCCCTCCCTGCATGGAGTTTGCATGTTCTCCCCATGTCTGCGTGGGTTTCCTCCCACAGTCCAAAGACATGCTGGTTAGGTGGACTGGCAATTCTAAATTGGCCCTAGTGTATGCTTTGTGTGTGTCCTGCGGTGGGTTGGCACCATGCCGGGATTGGTTCCTGCCTTGTGCCCTGTGTTGGCTGGGATTGGCTCCAGCAGGACCCTGTGTTTGGATTCAGTGGGTTGGAAAATGGATGGATGTATTTCATGTTGTGCGTTTCGTTTTGACTTCTTGCTTGTTCTGCTGACTTTGAATGTTACCTCACATTTGGGTCTTACTTGCTGTCTCCTTATTTTGTTTTTGTTTCTTTTGTGCACATCTGCTGCTACTATTTACAAAGTTCACCTGACAGTTAGCAGGCAGGACAACTACGTAATCCTCAAAGATGGTCTAACAAATGACATATAATCCATGTTACCAGTCCATTTTTGATCTGAATGGTTTCTTTTGCCAATTAGTTTTCTTGACATCAGTTTATCCCCACAGCCTAGACAAAGTGGTCCAGAGCGAAGGACAACTGAAATACGAATTAATTAAAGAGATCAGATGAACAGCATATGCTGTGAAGTAGTGGAGTTTAGACAAGTTAAAATGGTGTGTCCCAGACTGCAGTTTCGGACCTCTAAGGGGCAGTAGCTAGTACCATGGATGTTCTTAGTCTACGGTGACAACGTACAATGGGGTAAGCTCTAAAAGTGCTCGGGTGAAGCTGCAAAACAGACAAAGCAGTCAAACATTCCATTAGGCAGGCAACAATCATGGTGGCTTTACTGAAGCCTCAGAGCCACAGTCCAATACGGTGCATGCCTGATGCCTGACTAGAAAATCCTGCTTCCCAGTTTATGGTCTGAGATCCCTTTGCATAGTCTCAGAGCCCCAAAGGGGGGAATTGTGGCCTCAGAATGGAACTGCGGTCTGAGGGGGCGACACAGGCGGAGTGGTGGCTCTGAGGTTAGGGATCTGCACTGGCAATCGGAAGGTTGGCGGTTCGAATCCCATAAATGCCAATAGGGACTCTGCTCTGTTGGGCCCATGAGCAAGACCCTTAACCTGCAATTGCTGAGCGCTTTGAGTAGTGAGAAAAGCGCTATATAAATGCAAAGAATTATTAACGCTAATCTTTAAGTTTACACTATTGCTTGGGTGCCTAAAGAGAAAATACTGGAGCTAGGGCTGCCACCTCACCCAGGTTGCTCTTTTTTGGATTTCTTCACTCAGTGCTGTATTGATTCACAGATTGGAAAGTATAATTAAGCAAATTAGAACCTTTCTAAAGTAGCTGGTAAGCTTTGTCATCAACTGTACGCCATTGATAGGGTATATCTTGGTAGCTTTTTGAAAGGCTCACATGTGTCTTAGCATTTGGGAATAAGATTTACAGGACAAGGTTATAAAATTGAACATCACAAGTGAATGTCTCAGAACAAGCTACAATTCCTAGGTTACAAAAAGCTAACAGCTATTTTAAGTTAAGATAGAAATTCACTAAACAAGAGTCTTCAGACCCTTCTTAAACACATTGAGGAATGTATACGGGTGGGCACCTCGTTTCACTAGCTACTAGCTACCCATGATGAGAGATGATTGAGATTTGATGCCATGCAGAGGTGGAATCAACACAGCAGACATGAGTGGTCGAAAACGACAACATTTATTTCTAGAGCACATTTTCATACAAGGGCAGCACGGTGGCGCAGTGCATAGCACTGCTGCCTCGCAGTTAGGAGACATGGGTTCGCTTCCCAGGTCCTCCCTGCGTGGAGTTTGCATGTTCTTCCTGTGTCTGCGTGGGTTTCCTCCCACAGTCCAAAGACATGAAGGTTAGGTGCATTGGCGATCCTAAATTGTTGTTGGTGTGTGGGCTGGCGCCCTGCCTGGGGTTTGTTCCCGCCTTGCACCCTGTGTTGGCTGAGATTGGCTCCAGCAGACCCCCTGTGTTATTATAGCGGGTTGGACAATGACTGACTGACTTTTTAAATGTACAGTATTTAAGTTACAGACCTGCCTGATTATCTGTTATTGCTAAGGCATTGAGTAATCAGTAGAGATAGGCTAAATCTGTGGCCGTTGTTCAGAAAGTGTACACGCTACATTAGTGTTTGGTTGCAATTGTGACCCCTGCTGTCTAAAGGCCATGTCACACTAGATTACTTTTCGATTAAGTTTCATTCATAGCCTTCATTTACATCATCTTAGGTAGGCAGTGCCAGTCGGTGTGCGCAGTCCTGTAAAGGCTACTCACGTAATGTAACATGCCCAGCAACTCACGCCAACTGGTTCCCCGCCTTTGCCCCGATAAAATCAAACCAGTTTCATTATGTCTTAGTAGAAGGGATGGGTTCTGTGCACATAACAGCTGACAACCGACAAATGTTCACCTGGAAGAACAGTGCATACAATGCAGCAATGAGGAATAAGGATTGTGGGTGTTTTGAACCTGACCAACAGAAGAGAAGCGTGTCTGTCTGATGTCGTCTTTTACGTGTCACAACAGAATGGAAAAAAAAAGAAAAAGGAGAGCTGAGATTGTGGCTGAACTCGTCATATCTGTTAACCCCTCATACAACGCTGGCTCTGTCAGGCAGCCCGTTACTGACTGTCAACAAAAAACTGTGGTGGAAGGTCGGCACACAGCTACTGAAGGGGACATGCCCAGTGATTTTCAGTCATACAGTTAGGCCCATAAATATTTGGACAGAGATGACTTTTTTCTAATTTTGGTTCTGTACATTACCACAATGAATTTTAAATGAAACAACTCAGATGCAGTTGAAGTGCAGACTTTCAGCTTTAATTCAGTGGGGTGAACAAAACGATTGCATAAAAGTGTGAGGCAACTAAAGCATTTTTTGAACACAATCCCTTCATTTCAGGGGCTCACAAGTAATTGGACAAACTAAATAACGGGAAATCAAATGCTCATTTCTAATACTTGATTGAAAACCCTTTGCTGGCAATGACAGCCTGAAGTCTTGAACTCCTGGACATCACCAGATGTTGGGTTTCCTCCTTTTTAATGCTCTGCCAGGCCTTTACTGCAGCGGCTTTCAGTTGCTGTTTTGTTTGTGGGCCTTTCTGTCTGAAGTTTAGTCTTCAACAAGTGAAATGCCTGCTCAGTTGGGTGAAGATCAGGTGACTGACTTGGCCTTTCAAGAATTTTCCACTTCTTTGCTTTAATAAACTCTTGGGTTGCTTTGGCTGTATGTTTTGGGTCATTGTCCATCTGTATCATGAATCAATTTGACTGCATTGAGCTGGATTTGAGCAGACAGTACGTCTCTGAACACCTCAGAATTCATTTGGCTGCTTCTGTCCTGTGTCACATCATCAATAAACACTAGTGTCCCAGTGCCACTGGCAGCCATGCACGCCCAAGCCATCACACTGCCTCCACCGTGTTTTACAGATGATGTGGTGTGCTTTGGATAATGAGCTGTTCCACGCCTTCTCCATACTTTTTTCTTGCCATCATTCTGGTAGAGGTTCATCTTGGTTTCATCTGTCCAAAGAATGTTTTTCCAGAACTGTGCTGGCTTTTTTAAATGTTCTTTAGCAAAGTCCAATCTAGCCTTTCTATTCTTGAGGCTTATGAGTGGCTTGCACCTTGCAGTGCACCCTCTGTATTTACTTTCATGCAGTCTTCTCTTTATGGTAGACTTGGCTATCGATACGCCTACCCCCTGGAGAGTGTTGTTCACTTGGTTGGCTGTTGTGAAGGGGTTTCTCTTCACCATGGAAATGATTCTGCGATCATCCACAACTGTTGTCTTCCGTGGACGTCCAGGTCTTTTTGTGTTGCTGAGTTCACCAGTGCTTGCTTTCTTTCTCATGATGTACCAAACTGTAGATTTTGCCAATCGTAATATTGTAGCAATTTCTCGGATGGGTTTTTCTGTTTTCGCAGCTTAAGGATGGCTTCTTTCACCTGCATGGAGAGCTCCTTTGACCGCATGTTGTCTGTTCACAGCAAAATCTTCCACATGCAAGCACCACACCTCAGATCAACTCCAGGCCTTTTATCTGCTTAATTGATAATGACATAACGATGGACTTGTCCACACCTGCCCATGAAATAGCCTTTGAGTCAATTGTCCATTTACTTTTGAGCCCCTGAAATGAAGGGATTGTGTTCAAAAAATGCTTTAGTTGCCTCACATTTTTATGCAATCATTTTGTTCACCCCACTGAATTAAAGCTGAAAGTCTGCACTTCAACAGCATCTGAGTTGTTTCATTTAAAATTCATTGTGGTAATGTACAGAACCAAAATTAGAAAAAAGTTGTCTCTGTCCAAATATTTATGGACCTAACTGTATAAACTGACATGAGATTAGGAACTGCACTCAACAAATCTGACGTACACAGCGACTAGAAGTCGGGTAGTGTGAAAAGCACAAGATTGTAGATTCAGCCTAAACCATCATGGCCACACCACTTAATATACAGAAAGATCTTGTAATGATTTATAGATATCCCCAAATAAAATTAGGTGAAGAACTAAGCTTAGCCCCTCTTCCACATCTATGGCTTTAAATATTAGGATACAACTAGCAATCATCTAATCTTACTAAATCCTAAAATTAGAAAAATCTAGCCTCATATGCCAAATGACACATAACAGACTTTACCTTGTAACTATTTATGCTACAAAATAAACAAACATGCAGGAGTGATGTTTGAAAAATTAAGTACGCTGCACGATTAAATAGCTTTTAGAGCAGGGGTGCCCAACACCAGTCCTGGAGGGCCGCAGTGGCTGCAGGTTTTCATTCTAACCCTTTTCCTAATCAGTGATCTGTTCTTGCTGCTAATTACCTTCTTTTGAATTCATTTTAACTGACTTGGTTTTTAAGATTTGTTTCCCTGAATGTCTTCATCGTTCCTCTGAATTGCTTCATTTCTTTCCTTAAATGGCCTCCAAACAGAAGTGAAATGTGAAGTGATGGAGCCAACAGAAGACCAGCTAAGTCAGGGCCTCAAACTCCAACCGGTTGTTTATTAATGAGGTGCCGATTCTTGTCGTTAATTAAACCCGTTCTTTAATTCCATGTGTTGTTGCTGCTCTCATTGTGCAATAGCAGACATTTCCAAAATTGTGGATTTTCTCTTTTCTAAAAGCAGATCAGCATTCCTGAGACCTTCATCTTTATTTTCAGATATTGTATGATGGACACCAGTTGTTTTGGCTCATTTTGTATCTCGTTATTGTTTGGCTGCTAATTAAGGAAAAAGAAACAATGAAGGGGTCTGAGTCTTCAAGAGCAAATCGATTAAAATTAGTTCAGAAGAAGCTAATTAGCAGCAAAAACAAGTCACTAATTAAAAAAAGGGTTAGAATGAAAACCCGCTGCCATGATGGTCCTCCAGGACTGAAGTTGGGCACCCCTGTTTTAGAGCCACCTTTAACAACAATAATCGAAACAAATCCCTTACTGTACAGGTTTCTCAGTCATTTCCCTCATGTGAACATTTGCTGGCAATGCATTACACTCTTAAAGGCCTGTCATGGCATCTTAGTGGGGTTTAGGCCTGGACTTGGCCATTCCAGATGTTTGATGTGTGCCTTTTTGTTGCTTGGCTGTTGATCTGCTAGGGTTGCCAGATTAGAAAAGTAGAAATACAGGGCACTCTTAAAATCTCTGTCTATATTACTATACATAATTATATATATATATATATATATATATATATATATATATATATATATATATATATATATATATATATATATATATATATATATATATATAAATAAATGTATACATGGCTCCCTACACACCCAAACCAATATATAACAGTAGAAACATAAGTTGAAAACATAAAGCAAGGATTTTAATGAGTTATGAGGAAAACAAAAGTAAAATCATTTGAAAATTATTTAATACAAGCTAAAAAGAAATTCTGTAAAAGTGAAATCATTTGAAAATATTTATTTAATACAGACAATAGAGAAATATTAATGCAGGCAGTTAGAAAAAAAGTGGGCCATGGCCAGCAGTAACAACACACTCTGTTGACAGTCACTGTAAGTTGCAATGCTGATCCAGAACTGCACAGCCGTGCGGCTGGAGAGCAAAACAGTTTATTCGTTACATTTGGGTTGTTATCATCAAGAGAATCTGAGAAAAGTATAATTACTTATAAAGTTACAACTAAGTACCGTAAGAAAGTAGTAAAAATATATTTTTATTATGAAATTTGAAAATGAACTAAATACAGGACATTTGGGTGTCCTACCTGAAAGGTCAGTAGTACGGGACATGGGACAAAATGATGAAATATGGGACATGTCCCATATATAAGGGACGTCTGGCAACCCTATGATCTGTTGATGTTCTTATCGGCGTTTTTCTGCTGTTTGACTCTGTTTATGTTGAGCTTTGGCTCTTGAACAGGTGGCCACACACTTTAATCTAGAATATTCTGATGTAAAGAGGAGTTCATGAGGTCTAACCAAAAATCACACCTCTCCTCCAACCACTGTGTTTCACGGTTGGCATAAGGTTTTTGTATGATGGCTTGTTTTTTGGATGTGCTCATTTCTTAATAAACATGGCCAGCGGTGTAAAGACCAACAAACTTCAGCTTGCTTCAGTCTCTTCTGAGGACACAGGTCTTCTGGTTCAATCAGATCTAACTCTGAAAACCAACAATGTGCTACCATGTGTTTTTCTGGACAGATATGACCTTCTCCTGCCTACTCTTCCATGAACACCATGCTTGCTCAATCATTCCCTGAAGTCTGGGTCAAGAACTGTCACATATACACTGTTCGTGGAGCCCTCTATATTCCTGCATGTAGCTTTTGGGTTCTTTGGAACATCTTGCAAAAGCACGCAAATTGATCTTCGGAAAATATGCTTGGGCATCTACTCCTGAGACAACTGGCAACCATCTTGAATATTCCCCATTAATCTATAATCATTCTCCTTTAAAAAAACCCACCAATTTAAATTATTTAGAGATGCCCCTATAAACTTTTCATTGAGATCACTGTGGGTATCTTTTATTTTTGGTGTGGAGTGAACCACAAACCCAGCTGTCAAGGGGCTCTGTGTTTAAATTGAGAAGATGAAAGTTCACCAATTACTTCTTTATTTGAGATGAATACAGCAGCAAAGGTGTGCTTACTTTTTTGTGCATGGAGTCTGTATGGTGGCTTGTTTTTTGTTGAATAAATAATAAAGCAAAATTAATCATGTGGCGCTGACCATCTGAGGTTAGACAGATCTAATTTTAACACTTGGTGAGGACGAGATACATTATGTCCTGGCATTTAAAAATACAGTGTTGAAAAAGGAGTGCTTGCTTACTTCATATTCCACCATGTTTGTTTCAGGATATCTAAAAGGCACTATAACAGATCTAAATAGTTCAATTTTGTTCATTTTAAAATATCTGAAAATTATTCTAAGATATCTTGAAATTACTTCCTGTAAATATTGGGATTTTGTTTTGAACATTACAACAATTAAGATGCAAAAAGGCCATTCAGCCCAGTGTCCCAAAGTAACGTATTTCTTTTCAAATCAACCTATTAATATCAAAATATGTTACATAAACATGAAGCTATCTAAAGATATCTCAAAATGCAATTAGGATATCTGAACATGCATTTGGGAAATTCTGAAATTGACTCGCGTTTGAGATGAATTTTGAGATATCTTCAAATGAGTTGCGTCTTCTCTTGAGATGCAAGAAATGCATGTCAAGAAATCTTAAAATAATTTCCTCTACTTTATCAGATATCTCAAAAGCCTTTCAAGATATCTCAAAATGACTTCCTGTCTCTTCTAACTTATATATCTGATCTGTTTTGAGATAGTTAAAAGTAGACAGGAAGTCCAAAAGAAAATGGACTTTTTACAGGCAGTGACTTTGAGAAATCCTGAAATGCATCTGACATACCTTAAAATGCACACAAAATCATTCTGAGATCTCTTTAAATACAGTATATTGCAAGTTCCTTTAAAGGGATCCGATTATTTAAAGAGGGTGGCATGGTGGCGCAGTGGGTAGTGCTGCTGCCTCGCAGTTAGGAGACCCGGGTTCACTTCCCGCGTCCTCCCTGGTCTGGTTTTGAGACCCAGTCTGCTCCTGTGTGGCGAGTCCTAACACTGCTCTTATTCTGAGTGACCATAATGTAACATTTGGTCCAGTAGAGAATATCACTGTTGGTTTTAGTGCAAATGCCCAACTCCATCCTCCGCTAATCTGTTTCTTCTGGGCTCGTGTGCAGTCAGTGCTCAAGCACTGGTTTAAATGAAATGGACAATTTAAAGCTAACTAACGTGAGAGCCATCCACTAAATGTGCAGGGTTATTAGAACATTAGAACAAGCGAGACGAGAACAGGCCATTCAGCCCAACAATGCTCACCAGTCCTGTCCACTTATTTCTTCCAATAAAACATCAAGTTTTCAAAGTCCCTAAAGTCTCACTGTCTACCACACTACTTGGTCGCTTATTCCCAGTGTCTATCGTTCTTTGTGTAAAGAAAAACTTCCTAATGATTGTGCAAAATTTCCCCTTAAGTTTCCAACTGTGTCCCCGTGTTCTTGATGAACTCATTTTAAAATAACAATCTCATTCCATCGGACTGATTCCCTTCATAATTTTAAACACTTCAGTCATGTCACTTTTTGATCTTCTTTTGCTTAAACTGTAAAGGCTCAGCTCTTTTAATCTTTCCTCATAATTCATCCCCTGAATCAGCCTCGTCGCTCTTTTCTGGACCTTCTCTTGTGTTGCTCTGTCCTTTTTGTAGCCTGGAGACCCAAACTGCGCACAGGACACCAGATGAGGCCTCACCAGTGTGTTATAAAGACTGAGCAGAACCTCCTGTGACTTGTAGTGCACACATCAAGGTGCTATATAACCTGACATTCTGTTAGCCTTCTTAATGGCTTCTGAACACTGTCTGGAAGTCGATAGCTTAGATTCCACCATGTCTCCTAAATCCTTCTCATAAAGTGGACTCTCGATTTTCTGACCGCCCATTGTGTATGCAAACCTCACATTTCTCCTTCCTATGTGTAATTCATTACATTTACTGACATTAAATTTCATCTGCCACAAATCTGCTCAAGCCTGTCTGCTATCCAAGTCCCTCTGTAATGATATAACAGATTCCAAAATTTCTGCTAATCCACCTATCTTGGTATAATCTGCAAACTTCACCAGCTTGTTATTTATATCCATCCATACATTATCCAACCCTCTATGTCCTAACTACAAGGTCATGGAAGTCTAAATCATTTATATTTATTAAAAATAGCAGCAACCCCAGCTGGCCACCACTCTTAACATCGGCCAATTCTGATTTGGTTCCTCGCACCATCATCCTCTGCTTCCTGCGTCTGAGCCAATTCTGCACCCATCTAAAAACATCACCCTGAACTGCCACTTCTTTTAGTTTGATGCCCACCCTCTCATGTGGCACCGTGTCAAACGCTTCCTGAAAGTCCAGATAAATAATCTCATCTGCTCCACTTTGATCATGTCCTTTTGTTGCCTCCTCATAGAATTCCAGCATGTTAGTTAAACACGACCTCCCTCTTCTGAGCCCACGCTGACTGTTCAGAATAACTCCTGTCCTTGCCATGTGCTGCTCAATCTTATCCTTAATAATTCCTTCCATTAATTTTCCAGTGATGCACGTTAAGCTTACTGGCCTAAAGTTGCTTGGATCTTCCCAGTCACCCTTTTTATATAATGGGATGATATTTGCCATTTTCCAGTCCTTCGGAATCTCTCCAGTGTGCAGCGACTTCCTAAAAATATGTGTCAAGTGTTTATATCTGTACTCAGTAGCATCCTTAAGAACTCAGGATAAATATTATCTGGTCCTGGTGATTTGTTTGATTTCAGCTTTTTTAATCTGAGCAGCACTTCTCCCTCTACAATTCCCAAATCCCTCAGTACCTCCTTAGTAGTCCCTGTTACCACTCTGAGGTTATCCACTTGGTCACTTGTAAACACCTCAGAAAAATGTAAGTTTAGGGCATCCGCTATTTCACTGTCTGTATCTTTTAATTCCCCTTTACTATTTCTGATGCACTTGACCTCCTCCTTGACTGTTCTTTTACTACTAAAATACTGAAAGAATCTCTTAGGGTTGTCTTTTGCCTTATCTGCTGTATTCCTCTCCAAGTCTCTTTTAGCCTCCCTGATATCCTTCTTAACGGTTGCCCTCATGTTCTCATACGCTCTACGATTCACTTTAGTCATTAGTCTTATATGCCTTATAAAGCAGTTATGTTTCACAAGGGCACCGCCCATCAACCCAGAAATAGTAGATTACACAAACACTGATTAAGGCATTTCAGCAAATTAAAGACAATCAATGAATCTGTAAAGGAAATCAAGCAGAGGGTTCATACAAGCTGGAGCCTGCTGGCAGCCATAGGATTAACGAGAATGGCAGTCAGCTGTTAAATGTTTCAGGAAAAAGTTGTTGTCACCCATGTTAGTCATGAATAACACAGGAATCAACTGGAAAAGTGAAGCACTGAAGACAGGAGGAAATGAGCAAGAAAATGTGCAAGCGGAGAGATGTGGGAAGAGGAGATTGACAGCGAGAGAAAGAGCAAGGGAGGGAAGGGCAGGCGGGGAGCCGTTATTAATTTCATTGTCATCAATCTCTTAGTCTTATCTACACTTCAGCCGTGTTCTCCTGGAGATCTATCTGGAGATGAGCAGTGCGTCTCTTGCAAGTGAGAGTCGGAGACAGCGACTCAATCTCAAAGGCTAAAGAGATGAGGGTAGGCACTAGGAATATCAGGGTTCTATTGCCACCATGTTTCATTAAGGGGTAGACAAAAAAAGAAAACTGCATGCTAAGCAACTGCACCCACGAGTTCATCTCTTTGGTGTTATAGATGGGTTTAATCCACCAATACCCCCTGCCCAACTTCCACATTTGCTACTGCTTCATTAGTGATCACCAAAATAGAAAATGAACCCTAACTCCCATGACCTGCAGCATATGAACAGGACAGTTGGTTGAGTTTCTATTCCAATCCTTCAGCTCCTCTCTCTTTAGAGGAAGTCACCATATTCTATTATTTGTTATTAATATAGTATCTATCTATTGTGACAGATAGGGGGCGCTATCGCTCCCTTGAACCCTCTGGACTTTTATCTGGTGTCTGGCTTCTGATCAATAATTGACTTTTTCCAATAAATAAGTGCACAAAGCACCCTCCACTCCACAATACTCAAACAATAATCAATACTACAATAAATAACAATAATCCTCCACTCCCAGACGTGTTGCCACCCTTCCTCCCGACTCAGCTCGTCTGTCTGGGATTTCCCAGAGTCCTTTATAGTCCTTGACCCGGAAGTGCTTCTGAACCCTCAGTCCATGTGACTTCCTAGCACTTCCGGGTCAGGTCAAAACTCTTTTTTCATCGCGGAAGTTCGTCATTTCTTCTGTCTGTGTGACTCGGATGTACTTCTGGGGTGTAGGGAAAATAGTCCTTGATCCTCCCTGCAGCGTCCTCTGGTGGCCCCCATGGTATCGAGCAGGGCTGTGAATAAACACTCCATTGTCTATGCTTCCCTGCTGGTATTCGGGGCACTTCCATGGTACAGGGAGGGCTCCATCTGGCAGCCTGGGGGTATTGGCCGGGATGAATGGCCGGCCATATCCCACACTATCTATCAATTATCTATTCATCAGGATCCAGCCCAGCATATCACTGGGAACACTCATACATCTATTTACAGTGGGCCCATTTAAAGTACTCTAAAGGAATGTCTGTTGGGCGTAAGAAGAAATCTACAAAAAATGTAAAGAAGCCATGCAAGCTCCACAGACAACATACCTGAGCAAATGAGATATGAATCGGAGTCCATTTGCTATCTGCTGTACCACCTCTTTCAAGTATACTTCTCTCCGTCCATTTTCTGCTGCATGGTTATAAAGATATCAGCCTACCCCAAGAGCAACATGCACATGGCATGACTCCACCCTGGATGGCATAGTACACTACATTACTGCAGGAGCAGCAACGAGGACCCTGGGAACACATGAAAATTCCACCAATATAGGGATTCAAATATAGGAGCTGCAAAATGGCAGTGCAAATCACTGTACCTACCACCTGGATCAAGGAGTAGGCGTTCATGGTGATCCAAATACTTTTCCAGAATGAATGCCAGCTTTAGGATATTAATAACTTTCAGTACAGCTAACAACATGGCACAGTGGATGCTGTTTGCCTGGAGTTAACACATTCTTCCCATGTCTGTAGACAAAATTCTCTGGATACTTCAGGTTTCCTCTATCATCTCAAAGCTGTGCAGGTTAGACTGACCAATTCTAAGTTGACCCTGTATGTGTGAAAGTTAGTGTGTGTTTTGCAAAGTACTAGAGCCATGGATAGGCATCTTCTCCCTGTGACCCTGAACTGGATAAGCAAGATGGATGATATGGGTGACTGAGTGTGCCCAAAACATTAGGTTAGGTTAAGTTAGGTAGACTTTATTATCCCAGAGGGAAATTTGTTTGCGGCAGGAAAGTATAAAAAACAGAAGACATTGTTACACAGATCTAATAGATAAACAGACACAGCATTTGACAGGCAATGATATTCCATAAACACACACACTCATGATTAGTACAAAGACTGACTATCACTTTCAGCAGTAGACAAAATAATAATACAGAATTTAACATTTAGCAGCATCCCTACATGTAACTGAACTTAAAATGCTTCTAACTCTACTAAAAAAGTTCTTAAACCTGTCGCTCTTTACTTTTGGAAACCTAAATCTGCAGTCTGATGGCAACAGCGGGTATTTAGAGAAATGAGGATGGCTGCTGTCTGACAGAACTGAGTTGGCTTTCTTTCTAAGCCGTTTGTAATACACTTCAGTGAGGGAGGTCTGCTGGGAACCAATAATTTTACTGCTAATTTTAATAACGTTGTTAAGAAGGTTTATATTCTTATTGCTGAGGTTGCCAAACCAACAGATAAAAACCAAATGTAGCAATGGGTTCAATAAAGGACTTATAGAAAAGTGCCATTATTGTTTTTTCCACTTTAAAACAGCTGAGTTTCCTAAGAAAGAAAAGTCATGGCTGCACCTTTTTACAGATTGGCTCAGTGTGAAGATCAAAGTTTAGTTTGTTTTCAGTGATTGCTCTCAGATAGTTGTACCATCTCTTCTGTCTCCTTTTTAATTAAAGTTGAGACAGTGGATGGGGTGGCGGGGAGCACCCGAAATCTACAACCGTATCTTTTGTCTTAGAATTAGAAAAAACAGAAAAAATCATCCATGATTGACTGAGGATCCTATGGATGAATTTGTTTCACAATAGTATTATATGGTGCGTTGGTGCAGAGGTGGAATCTGCATGTTCTGCCTGTGTCTGTATACATTTTGGGCCACTCTTTCTTGTACATCCCTGCAGACATTCTGATTATTTCAACTGGTGACTCTAATATGGGTCCACAGGTGAGAGAGTGAATGTTTGACCTGTGACGGACTGGTACCCTGTGGCATGCTGATTCCTGCCTTGTGCCTGGTGTTCCTGGGATAGTCACCAACTCCCCAGACTGGTGGATTAGGCAGGTTTAGGAATGTATCTCTACATATAAATGGCAAAGCCCTCACTGAATTCTCCCACTTTCCATATTGGTGGGAAGCTGAAATTTTGCATGCTCATTCCTTGCAGTGTACGTACAAAAGTTAGGTATGTTTCATGTCCTATTGCAACACCCAAGGGGGGGGGGGGGGAGAAACGAGTGTACCCCCTAAACTGTATATATATAGATAGGGGAAACCCCTCCTCACTATTTCTGCAACTTCCAATATATGTAGAAAGCCCAAATTTCCCATGCTCATCCTTTACACTGTACTTACAAATGTTAAGTATGTTTCATTTTGCACCGTAACAAACTTTGAAAATAACGGGTTTTTTTGGCAGTTTTCACCATTATGCTGTAAGGAACTTTTGGAACTGACCTCTCCTTTTGGCGGTTTCATTCCTTGTTTCCGTTAACAGACGATTTATTTCATGGCAGAGACGCACAAGGGCCGACCCCGGTTCCCCCTCCTTTTTCCGCACCTACCACGTGGTTGGCTCCCTGCCTACATACGTTAACGACATCCCATGCTCATGTGCCTCCTCACTCGCTTCCTTTCTTTCCTCCGCTGTTCGTCGTGCTCACTGCTCCCTTCTTCTTTACTCCACCACTTCAAGCCTGTTATTGTTGGCCTTGTATCACGTCTTCCTGCTGGTGACTCCTGCCTTTTCATTTAGTTTCTTCACACTCTTAATCCTCCGTGCAGGCCTCTGCAGACTCTACTTTTGAAGGTCGGCGCACCAATTATGTTACTAAGAAACTTACAACAACCAAAACTTTGTAATGGCACCAGGCTTCAGATCAAATCTCTGCACAAGAACCTCACTGAGGCAACTGTCTTCACTGGAAGTGGCTCAGGGGAGACTGGATTTACTCCTCGCATCCCTCTCATACCCTCTGACCTCCCATTCCAATTTCCAGTAAGGGTCTGTTTGGCTATGACCATAAATAAGTCACAGGGCCAGACTCTAAAACAGGTCGCCATTGACTTGACACAAGATTGCTTCTCACATGGCCGACTGTACGTTGAGTAAGCTCAGCAGACAGCTTGGTCGTTTTACAGCTCGATGGCATCGTTTACAAAGAGATCCTTACATCCTAAAAATGGGAATTTCTCATACACAACATTTAATATCATAAATGAAACTCTTTACAATCATCAAATTCACTCTCAATACTAAAATAAGCCTACGACAATTACATTGACCATTACGTTACGTTATTGTTAAAATGTTTCCTTTTCTTTTTCATAACTTCTTTAACACACTACTTCTTCACTGCAAACCACAGGTATTTTGCCAGTATATAATAAAGTAGCCATCACCAAGACAGAACTTCAAAAATTCTTAGATAGAGAAAATATAACAAGAACAGAAAATTAGTATATTTACAATGAAAAGCTAGCAGACAAAAGCAACAAATTGCAAAGTCATTTCCAAATCCACTCCATTTAAGAGTGGGTGTATTAGCGTGTAAGCCCTGCAATGAACTGACACCTCATCCAGAGTGGCTTTCAGCCTCCACATACAACCAAGCACAGCAAGCTGGTAGTTCCAAGGTGGCAACGTAAGTGAGAAAAACAAAACTGTAGTGTGATACCAAACATTCAGAATAGAAACCTTCAGGTTTAGGGCATCAAGGAGACTTCTGTCTAATAGATCATCTTAGGAACTATCTCAGAATAAGACTGGGTTGTGTAAGAAGTCCCTAACAGAGTCTCAAGAAAGCTTCTAGATGGCACCTTCAAGTTAGGTATTATACAGATTACAGTAATCCCTCGCTACTTCGCGGTTCACTTTTCGCGGATTCACGACTTCGCGGATTTTATATGTAAGCATATCTAAATATATAACGTGGATTTTTCGCTGCTTCGCGGGTTTCTGCGGACAATGGGTCTTTTTACTTCTGGTACTTGCTTCCTCAGTTGGTTTGCCCAGTTGATTTCATACAAGAGATGCTATTGGCGGATGGCTGAGAAGCTACCCAATCAGAGCACGCAGTTAAGTTCCTGTGTGCTGCTGATTGGCTCAGCGACGGAGTGCTGCATTAACCAGGAAGTCTCATCTCACTCATTCAGCATTAACGTGCTCCCGCTTCAGGGGCCGTGTCCAAGCGCCAACAGAAGATGCAAATGATTGCAGAAAAGGTAAAAGTTTTGGATATGTTGAAGGAAGGGAACAGCTACACCGCTGTAGTGTCCTTTAACCAGGGCGCAAAACGAGTTGCAAGTGGACGTGATAAGGCAGTAGTCTGGATGGAATCTGCTTTAGGAATCTTTGCAACAAGGTCGACGACGTCATGACCGCCTACAAGCTGCTACATGTACTTCGCTATACAGTAACTGTAAACTTATCTACTGATTTCATATTGCTTAGCAGTTGTCCCCGTTATTAATAGAGTAAAGTGTGGGTTGTAAACAATACAGGGAGGGTTTAAAAAAGTCCAAATACACGTTAAATAATTAAATAAATATGGTGTCCCTACTTCGCGGAAATTCAGTTATCGCGGTCGGCCTTGGAACCTATCTCCCGCGATAAGTGAGTGATTACTGTATATTCAAGAAAGTCAAGTTTTATCACACTTCAGTAAAAACATACGTCCACACTTCAACATTTTCATTTAAAAATTGACTTTTTAAACTAAAATGATCTTCGTCTCTGTCCAGTCTAGCATTTTCACATCATTTACAAAGGTATCTCTGCCCACATTAAAATTATCGAAAACACGCATATTGGTGGGAAAATCCTCAAAGAGATCATAACAATGCTGGCCAGGGGATTTACTGCAAAACTGCAACCATTAAATTTATGGCCTTTTGCCCATGTATAATATGTACTGTACACTCCTTGAAAAACTGGGAACCATCTTGAGTATTCTTCATTTGTCACTGAAGAATGACAGACATCAGATTTGCCTGGAGATAGTCTTATATACTGTGGTGGGCTGGCACCCTGCCATGGGGTTTGTTTACTGCCTTGCGCCCTGTGTTGGCTGGGATTGGCTCCAGCAGACCCCCGTGACCCTATAATTAGGATATAGCGGGTTGGATAATGGATGGATGGTCTTATATAATCTTGACTAATAAGCAGCAACAAATGCTACACTACACTATATCCACACTACTACATTTTCATTTAAAAATGGCCTTTTTAAGCATATCAATCTCTGTCCATAGTAGCACTTTTACATTGTTTACAAAAGTATCTCTGTCCACACTAAAATAACTGAAAATGCATATGACATAGTTGTTTGCCCATAAAGGACATGCACATATTGGGGGAAAAATTCATGAAGGGGTGGCAATGATGCCAAGCCATGTGATTTATCACAAAACTGTAGTGGTCAGTACGTTATTTGCCTTTTGTACATGTATGCAGCATTCAAACTGTACGAAATGCACAACAAGCACCATGGAAAGCAACTCTTATGTTCACTAGGTGGGAATATAATTTTCTTCCATGAAGGTGTGAAGGACAACAGAATGAGATGTTGTTATGAGTCGGATCCACTCAAGGAAAGGCCACATGATAAGCAGAAACCAATCACCGTGCGTTTAGAGTCTGCTTTTTCGAAACACTGTATATTCTCCTGCCCACGTTACAATGCTGAGGCTACAATTTTAGAACTTTATGGCTCAGAAGACCATTTTCAAAAAGACTTGATTTTTGTGGGTTGAAAACACCAGGGTACCATTGATGAAAGGTGAACATGGAGGCTAATGTCTAAATTTTCAAATGAAAACATAGCAGGTGTGGACAGGGCCTGAGTGAGCCCTGTAGTGGACTGGCACGCCATTCAGAGTTGGGTTACTGCTTTACCCTTCCCGATCCACAAGTTGGCCATTACAAGGTAACAACGTAAGTGAGAAGAACAAAATAATAATAGTACTAATAATTCTTTACATTTATACAGTGTCCTTCTCACTACTCAAATCCCTGGTATCATACCAAACATTCAGAACGGACACTTCCATCTTTAGGTGGTTGAGTGGCTTGCTTTCTGACAGGATCATGTCGGGAACTATCCAAGACTAAGATTGATTATGAAGGACGTCTTACACCACCCAAAGTCTTGTGGTCGAAATTTAACATTTTATTAAAGAAAGAAACATCCTCTAACAGGACAATTCAGTAATCAAGCTGGAGAAAAGCTGTTCATTGTATCTTTTAATGCAGCGTTTCTCAACCTTTAAGTATTTGTGACCTGAGTTTTCATAACAATTTAAATTGCGCCACCCTAACATTTTTTTTGAAACCCCAATAAAATTTATTCCTATATTTTTTGCTGCTGATACACCGCTACAAGTTGAAAATTTTCCTATGAATAGTGAAATTACGCCACATATGGCAACATTCGTGCCCCTTTTTTTTGTTACTTCCAGTTTGAGAACCGCTGTTTTCATGACTCCTCTGCAAAATGCCTTTGAAGGAGCATTCATCAAAAGCAGTCCATTACAGCCTGGTCACAGAAACAAAGGACAGAGGTTCATTATTTCTTCTTCTTCTTCCTGCTCCCATTAGGGGTTGCCACAGCAGATCTTCTTCTTCCATATCTTTCTGTCCTCTGCATCTTGCTCTGTTAATAGAGGTTCATTCTATAAACTGTTGATTTTACATACAGTGTCAATCAATGCATACATTTTACTCTGGTTGGTTTACACCCAAATGATTTATTTAAATAAAAGTATTATATTCTTGTTCTTCTTATACCTTTTGAGATGAGACACCACCCTTGAAATTTCTGTGCACATAACAACTGTCCATTCTCACTTATAGGACATCTGCTGATTTCTTAGTCATCCTTCAGTACATTTTGTATATGACATCAACCTTTCTTCTGGTACATTCTTTATTTACTTAACCATTTCATCTTAAACCAAATCTTATATTTCAGTGTACATTTTGTTGTTCACTTGACTTTTGGTTCCCCACATTTATTAACCCTTTATGCTATTTCTTTAAGATGAATGCTAGGTTACCCTAAAATTATTCTTCTACAGTCTCAAGTAAACTTCAAGCCGTGACCTTCAAGTTTCAAGTCAGGTCTTAAGTTATAAAGATTTTATTCAAGCAAGTCAAGTCAAATCATAGCTGAGAAGACTTGAACAGAAAAAGTGCTTACGCTTTCGCTGTTATCTGCAATTAATCTAATTATGACAATGTCTGATGCATAAAACAGTTCTTACTAAAGAAGTAACACTGACTGGTGTATAAATAATTGCTCTGCTTAGAAAATACTATTAATTTTCTTCAGTTTCGTTATACGTGTACTGCATCTAAAACACACTATGTAAGGAAAATAAATTCTGAAAGGCTATGTCACTTTAGAGTAATGTAGCTACATAATCAGTACTCATCTTAAAATAACATCCATATGTAATTTTGCATTTTTATAAATTAACAAAACATTTCAACAATATCCCATCATTTACAATGTAGTGTACTTGCAGTAAATTAAGTCTGACAAGATTGTATCATTTATTTGTGAACAATATTGCTGCATCATCACATCTCCAATGACTAAAGTCCTGCTTAGCAACATAACTGATTGCAGGCACTGCCAGTACTCACATTGCCATTTTAAACACTTTGGTGCACACCTACAAGAACTTGGTGGTCCAAATCAATGACTGGTCTCATAACAAAGGGCAGAGTCAGCTCTTTTCTCTCAGCAGACTGCATTCCTTTAATGTGGGAAGTGACGTCCTTCACATCTTATACAACTCTGTGATGGCCAGTGGGATTTTGTACACGGAGGTGTGCTGGGCTGGTAACCACTTCAAGAGAGGCCCACCAAATTAAAAAAAGCTAACACACAAAAGGACACACTCTGGACCCCCTGGAGGTCATAGCAAAGAAGAGAATTAAAAATATAACAGATGTAACAGATAGCCCGGCCACAGACAGACACCACCAGATGTCCACAACACACAAAGTTTATTTACAATATTTACAGTCCAGTTCCCCCACTCACATACAACTACTCAGTCCTTTTCCCTCTTTGGCCGCCTACACTCCTCTCTCACAAGCTCCGTCTTCCTCCTCCTGACTCCAGCTGCTCGAATGGAGTGAGGCGGCCCCTTTTATAAACGCCCCAGATGTGTTCCAGGTGATCCGCGATGGTCTTCCGGCAGCACTTCCTAGTGTGGCGGAAGTGCTGCCCTTGCACCCGGAAGCACTCCGGGCATACACAGTTCCTGGAACGGCAGCACTTCCTGGTGTGGCAGAAGTGCTGTCCTCCAGGTGTCTGGAACTATCCAGGCGCCCCCTGGGGTTGGCCACGGACCTCCACTGGGTTGAGCTTGGTCCTTGATGGAAATCAGGGGGGCTGCCCTCTTGTGCCCAGGGGAGATATTGCCCCTCTACCGGTCCTTCCCTGCTCCAGGCGTCCTGGTGGGGCAAGGTCCCTGGTCATCTGTTACACAGAGAAATATTATGAACAATGGTGCACATCAGCACACCAACACTGTGGACTTTCAGCCAACAAATCATTCAGCAGAAGTGTTTGTCAAGAAACGCTAAGGGGGCTCCTTTATAGCAATGGCAAAATGCCCATATAATGCCTCATGGGGACTGCCAAGTCTGAAGTTTTCTTCTTTCTTTTTAATTTTCTTCTTTTGTAGTCATCCTGGCGTGTGTTCAGGGCATAGTGTTAGTGTCTATCTATCTATCTATCTATCTATGAGGGTAGAGTCTGTTTAGTTAAAGCTCAAAACAAGAACCGGTTTCTAGCCATCACAGATATCCAGGAAACACCACAACTTTCTTTTTTCTTTAATATACTAGGGGGCTTTGCCCCTCTGCTCGCTTCGCTCTCCAACCCCCGGGCCTGCGCTACACGCTAGCTTCTTTGCGGTTCTGCTGTTTGCGTATGGGGATGCGGATGTACAATTTAAACAGATTGTTATTTTCATGGGCATTGTTACATATGCATAATAGAACTAACTATTTTGCATAACAGCAAGTAATTAACCATATTAAAAAAATAGTAAAACATAATAATTTGAAAGTAAATTGTGTTTCATGTTGCGTTAGAGGTATTCGTTGCGTAATACGATTGTTTTGTTTGGGTTTGAAATTAACATGCAAATACTTTTTAAACTTACACTTTTACTGTAAAACTTCAGCAAAAACAATTTTTTGAAATTTAATTTTCATCCTTAATATCGCATTGAATTTTGATTTTGTTTGGACTTTCAGTGTGACAATGCAATGTATAACTGCCCGTGATTGAATTTAATTTCTTTCTCTCTATTAAATAAACCGACTTTTTAGAATGTTTGTCCCTGTCATTTGTTAATTGTCTTTGCAAAAGCTATTCTAACGGAAAACTGTTAACGTTTTAATACAAATGGCATATCAAGATCTCCCTTGTTGTCTAAAGTTATCTGCGGAAGATTTACTACATTACCTTTTTCTTGGATATATCCTTCTTTCTACAGTAATTCGTATTACCGGATGGTGTTATCGGTTGTAGATATTCTTCATGATATTGTAAGCTGATGTTTTCATGTTCCGCACGATCACTACCAGGGTCTATTGATACGCATTTAACCAATTTGCCGTGTAACCAATTGACAATTTTGACGTTAATTCGTTTGACTTCATTGTTTCTCAGTGCTAGGATTGCCCGTGTACTCATTTTTTCTGTTGATAACCCTTCGTGATAAAATTCTTCAATAAGATTTGGACATAATACATCTTCTTCAATTGGGAACTTAAAGTGAGGAAAACGTTAACATTTATAAGAGCTGAGAGCGCAGGAACTGTCTGTCAAAAGCATTCACACCAATGAGAGGTGAGAGGACCGTGGGCGTGGTTGAAAAATGATTGAGAGGAGGGCGGGACTTCAAAAAATCTCATGGCCAAAGTCTCGTCTCGCGGGACTTGGGAAAAATCTCTTCAAAAAAGTCTTGTGTTGTCCCAGGATTTTTTTTTTTTTTATATAATTGAGATATATATTTTTTCTTTTTGTGGCAAGATGCAAACAGCCCTGCTATACTAGTACCCTCGCTTGGGCCCTGTTGTTCATTTCTGAAAGTATCAAGCTGCATTTGGGTCTGGGGTCTACTCAACCCGCGTCGCCTGTTCTAGTATTATCTATAGTAATCAAAAGTCTATAGAACTTTCAAAGGTCATTATAAAAGGTTTAAATGGAAAAAGTGCAGTTCCTGAGATCTGTCTAGAAACATGCAACAATATAGTGACATGCCAACTGCAGATTTTTGTATATACCGTTGGCAGTGTTTAACCCTGGGATGAGGCCATTTGTCAGGGCAGTCGTATCTTGTGACAAAACCTTGCATGTTTGCTTGCTTTGTAAAGCTCCTTGTTATGGTGCCAGCTGTGACTGGTTATTATATCCAGTAATTGAAAGACTGACTGAGAGCTGTTATGTGGCTACACTGAAGTGGTAGAGACGTGTCCAGAAGACTAAAAAGTAGATGGAAGGGTAATGGGATAGTAACTTCTAGTAGATCTGAGAGACACAAAAACAGTAAGATATCAATAATAAGCGAGTATGAAGAGCTGCCATCAGCACAGCCGCTCCGGCAGTTATGAATTTTTTGGAGCACAAATGCTATCACAAATGGGTCAGTAACAGGAAAACAGTTCACAAGCCCTCGGCCACCTTCTAAAGATGTTCTGGAGTAATTAGATATGACAGCTTTTTTTTTATATAATTGTGTTCTGTGATCACTCAAAGGGGGTCTGTTTTGTTTTGAATTCAGTGACCACTCTCAGTAGATCTGTGTGCTTCATTCTCATCTTCCTCTTTTTACAGATTGCTCGTCCATCATGGTCACATCTGCATTTCTTGGTTCCTGTCCCACCTCGTTGCCTCTGCTCAGCCACACCTTTAAAATGCTCCTGTTTGCTGCTCTGACCACCTGCTCATCGCCTTTTCTGGGAGACGGAGAAGATGCATCAAAGCTCAGCCTGGGCATCCCTCACCGTGCTGGCACACTCAACATTGCAGTGGTCTTCAGTGGACCTTCTTACCCTTCTGATATGCCTCGGGTAGTCCTAGGTGGTCCTTATATTGGAGCAACTTATATCTCAAGCAGCTCTGGCCTACCAGGGCTCGGGGGTAGCCCTTACCACATAGATGTGAAGGACGTGAACATCATCCACGTTGTACTAAATGAGACCAGCCCACGCTCACTGATTCTACGCCTTTGTGATGTTCTCTCCAGTTTGCCAATCCACGGTGTGGTCTACGAGGAAGAGGTGACATCACGGGGTAGGAGTGGCCTTTATTTTTTTGCAATGCCATTTCTTTGCTCAAATGGCAATTTCTGAGAGCTCTCTATTTCATAGCTTTACACATCAAAATATAACTAGAAATCAACAGTTCAACAATGCCTAAAATAAAATATATTTAATCTCGGGTGACAAAAAACACATTACAGATTTTAACTTTGTCACCTATTTATTAAACAAGAAATAAGCACAGAAGCCTAGTGTGATAAAGTAAGCACTCCCTTATGATTTAAGTATGTTGTAGAAGCACCATTTGAAGAAATAAATTCAAGTACAGTAATCGTTTTCAGTGTGTGTTTCTCAGTCTCTTTAAACATATTTTGGCACTCTCCTCCTTACAGCACTGCTTCAGTTCATCTGTGTTAAAGGGCATTCAGTATTGCATGGCTCTCTCAAGGCCACAGAATCTCAGTGGGGTCCGGACTTTGACTTGGCCTTTACAAACCTTCGATTCTTTTTCTTTTTCAGTGTGTCAGTTGTTGATTTGCTTATGTACCTGTGTCTTTGCCTCATATGACTCGCCTTCTGTGAAGCTTGGTTATTTGTTTCCTTGATAATAATACTCTGATGCAAACAAGAGTTTATGGTGGATTCAGCAATTGTGAGACATACAGGCACTACTCATATCATCACAACAACAACAAGGATTTTCACACAAAAGTACAGCTTAAAGTGCTTACAACATGTAAAATAAAAAATACAACTATAAAGAGAATAGATACATCCTGTAGATCGATCATTTCATATACAGTCATATGACAAGTTTGGGAACCCCTCTTAATTCTTTGGATTTTTGTTTATCGATGGCTGAGCTTTCAAAGTAGCAACTTCCTTTAAATATCTGACATGCCTTATGAGAAACAGTAGTATTTCAGCAGTGACATTATGTGTATTGGATTAACAGAAAATATGCAATATGCACCATAACAAAATTAGACAGGTGCATAAATTTGGGCAACCAACAGAGATATGACATCAATACTTAGTTGAGCATCTTTCTGTAAATCTAACAGCCTCTAGACGCTGTTCTCCTATAGCCTTTGAGGAGTGTCTGGATTCTGGATGGAGGTATTTTTGACCATTCTTCATACACAATCTCTCCAGTTCAGTTCAATTTGATGGCTGTTGAGTATGGACAGCCTGCTTCAAATCATCCCATAGATTTTCAATGATATTCAAGCCAGGGGACTATGACGGCCATTCCAGAACATTGTAATTCTCCCTCTGCATGAATGCCTTTGTAGATTTTCAACTGTGTTTTGACTCATTGTCTTGTTGGAATATCCAACCCCTGCGTAACTTCAACTTTGTGACTGATGCTTGAACATTATCCTGAAGAATTTGTTGATATTGGGTTGAATTCATGCGACCCTCGACTTTAACAAGGGCCCCAGTCCCTGAAATAGCCACACAGCCCCACAGCATGATGGAACCTCCACCAAATTTGACAGTAGGTAGCCGGTGTTTTGACCAAATAACTCAATTTTTGTCTCATTGTCTTGTTGGAATATCCAACCCCTGCATAACTTCAACTTTGTGACTGATGCTTGAACATTATCCTGAAGAATTTGTTGATATTGGGTTGAATTCATACGACCCTCGACTTTAACAAGGGCCCCAGTCCCTGAAATAGCCACACAGCCCCACAGCATGATGGAACCTCCACCAAATTTGACAGTAGGTAGCCGGTGTTTTGACCAAATAACTCAATTTTTGTCTCATCAATCCAAAGCACTTTGTTCCAAAATGAATCTGGCTTGTATGCAAATGCTCATTTAGACAACAAGTGACTGTTTGTGGCGTAAGTGCAGAAAGGGCTTCGTTCTCATCACCCTGCCATACAGATGTTCTATGTGCAAATTATGTTGAATTGTAGAACGATGTATAGATACACCATTTGCAGCAAGATGTTCTTGTAGGTCTTTGGAGGTGATCTGTGGGTTGTCTGTAACCATTCTCACAATCCTGCACATATGCCGCTCCTGGATTTTTCTTGGCCTGCCAGACCTGCTGGGCTTAACAGGAACTGTGCCTGTGGCCTTCCATTTCCTGATTCCATTCCTTACAGTTGAAACTGACAGTTTAAACCTCTGAGATAGCTTTTTGTAGCCTTCCCCTAAACCAAGAGACTGAACAATCTTTGTTTTCAGATCTTTGGAGAGTTGCTTTGAGGATCCCATGCTGTCACTCTTCAGAGGAGAGTCAAAAGGGAAGCACAACTTGCGATTGACCACCTTAAATACCTTTGTATCTCATGATTGGACACACCTGTCTATGAAGTTCAAGGCTTAACGAGCCAATCAACCAATTTGGTGTTGTAAGTAATCAGCATTGAGCAGTGACAGGCATTCAAATCAGCAAAATGACAAGGGGACCCACATTTTTGCACAGCCAGTTTTTCACATTTGATTTAATTTCATACAACTAAATACTGCTTCACTATAAATCTTTGTTCAGAAAACACCGCAGTACTCAGAAGTTCCTAGGAAATGAAAGACATACCACTGTTATCTTTATTGTTGAAAGGAGAGTCAATTATTATGCAGGCTGAGAGTGGTTCCCAAACTTTTTCATATGACTGTAAAGGACAATACAAATAAAATAATAATTTGATCAGGTGGCAGAAGAGCAGTGGTTAGTGACATGTGCAAATTTTCTAAATATATGGTATTGTAATCTGTTACTCATGGTAAGTCAGTCAGTCATTGTTCAACCAGCTATATCCTAATACAGGGTCACGGGGGTCTGCTGGAGCCAATCCCAGCCAGCACAGGGCATAAGGCAGGAACAAATCCCAGGCAGGGCGCCAGCCCACCACAGGGCACACACCTAGGACAATTTAGGATCACCAATCCACCTAACATGTGGGAGGAAACCAGAGCACCCGGAGGAAACCCACGCAGACACAGGGAGAACATGCAAACTCCATGCAGGGAGGACCTGGGAAGCGAGCCCAGGTCTCCTTACTGTGAGGCAGCAGGTTACTCATTGTGCAAAAAAGACTTATGAAAAAGTCAACTTTACGAAAATGTTTTTGGAAGCTTCTGAAAAGTATTAGCCTTGCATATCTTGGTACTGTTTCTGTGCGTGGTTCTCCAGCTGCACAGTAGCACAGAGGAAAGAGCACCAAAGGGTCATTAAGGTCGCCCTGCGGATAGTCGGCTGTCCTCTCCCCTCACTAGAAAACCTACATAGTTCATGTTGTATCAGGAACGTCAAGAAAATTCTTCAGGACCCATCAAACCCAGGACATGCATTGTTTGAACGCCTGCCTTCAGGCAAACGTTTCAGATCCATAAAGACTAAGACAAATAGACTGAGAAACAGTTTCTATCCTTCGGCCATCACCATGCTGAATGCTGCCAAGTGGTCAATCTGACCGAGTACACCTTCATGTTTATAATACAGCCCTAAGTTAACATTGGTGATGGGACAAGTGCAATATGACATATGTATGAATGGATAATTTTAGTTTTAACTTGAGTAATTGTGTTTTGATTTTATTTGATTTTTGCATTGGAAAATTGCACCTAAATTTCATTGTACAATGTCTCATTGCTACAATGACAGTAAAGATTTTGATTTGATTTGACATCTGTAAAGCATTCAAGATTGTGAGTGTTTAAGAGGAAAAGGCTTCCTCTCCAATTCTTTTTAATGTTTGTCTCTCTGAATAAACCAACGTTGGAGGATTTAGGTTGTGATTAGGAATGTAATGGGGCAGACACTCCAAAATACAAGAAGGAACAAGATTGTTCAGAGTTTTAAATATAATTACAACACTTAAAAATCAATTCTAAGAAATGCAGGCAACAAATGTAATAATACTAGGACCAGTGACGTATGTCTCAGATTTCTTTTGTTAAGTTACTAGCCGCTGTATTTTGAATGAGCTGCAGCACATTTTTCTTGTCTTAGGTAATTTTGTCAGGAGTGCATGACAGCAATTTAGTCAGCACAAAAACTAAAGCATGTAATAATTTACATGAGATGTAAGTTTTAAAACATTTCATAAATGAAAGGACATTATTCTTAGTAATATAGTAATACTGGTAGAATCCTGTTGTAACAAAATTCATAGAACCATAAAAATATTTCATTATAATAGAAACTTCGTTATTACGAATATGGGGAAAATACGTATACCATTGTGACTGGGATCACCAGTGATTTGCCATCTCTAACAGCAGCAGCACAAGGACAGCTCCGTGTCTGCTCTGCTGCGTCTGGTAGACAGTAAGCCAAGGGCAAAACAACTGGTTGTCCTCTGCAGGATCAGGGCTTACTGTGTAACGTGCTTGTCACACGATGTTTATAGCAGTTCACACCGAGCTTTGACCTGCTCTTCCTCACACACTCCTGGTTGGCCACAGCAGAGATTCCAAGCTGCTGATATTTTTCTAATCTGAAGATGATAGCCACAGCAGGAGGATTGGTCCTGTGTCGCGACTCTTGTCTTGCGTGCTTGAGTACTGAAGTAACTGCTGCGATTTTGAATGAAGTCTTGAGATTGTACCAGCCTTCTCTATACAGTAATAAAGTTCCTAGTGCTTCCCTTGGAAACCTGGACTCGCCTTCCTGTTTCTCATGCAACTCTGTGACCCAAACTTGACAATACTTGTATAAAAAAAGAACACTTCTTAAACATTTTGAAAATGAGATGCTAGATGTGACTTTTTACCACGCTTATATTAACTTCGCCTGTTTGTTGTCTGGTACAAATCTTGCAATCGAAATTTAACCCACTTCCTATTGTCCAAATGACTTAACATTTTGCACACTTACTCACTTCCACTGACAATACATGAATCAATAATCATTTTCACTAATTGTTCAATTAATCCATGTTAATTAAGAAATTAAATTTTCATATGAAGAATAGTTCAAGATTTCACCAATAGATGGCACTAGTAACGGACAGAAATATTAAAGGAAGTGTTAAAATATTGATTACAAAATTATACTAAAACAAACCCAAGACTAAAAAGTTGAAATTATATATAAACACTTTTTAAAAACCATGCTTCTATTAAGTTAAAAAGTCTACTAAAAAGTAAAAAATAAGTCTCTCATTCATCATTCATAAAATAAAAGCATGGGCGCTTTTCATCAATCAACATTCAAAAAGCGCCCACGTTTTTATTTTTTTTTTTTTACAAATATGTATGAGACTTTTTTTTTCCTTTTCAGCCTAAACTGATGCCATTTCTCACTTTTTTTTGTTGATTGCAAAGACAACTTTGAGAAGCACTATGAAACTCAAACAGTACAGTATCCACACACGACACAGCTATCCACTCCTCTGTGATGTTGTGCTTACTGTACACTCTTGCCGAGCCTCACCAAGACCAGCAATTTTGCAACAAACTGTCAATTTCTTTGGGTCTAAGAAGAAACAGATGGCCTGTTGCATGGTTCCCAAAACTCGGTGAAAGTGTAGGCATGGCATTAATTATTTTTTGCATCGTATTATCTTTGGTGGCCATTTTTGGTTGGAAAAACATTCATTATTCAGAAACATTTGTATATTCATTAAAACAAAATCTGTTAAACGCGATGTTGTATGAACATCTGTCCAGGCCAACAAAAAATATTAATTTTTCTGAAAATTTCATTACTTCAGTATTCGCTATATCAGGACCTCTAGGTAATTTGAAGCTTAGGTCCAAATCCATAATAAGATAGTAGCTTCTGGATTGATTGTAAAGTCAGATGATAAAATTTCATTCTAGGACCCTCACTTATTTATTACTGTCAAAAACTAAAATTTCTCATTTTTCCCTACCTCACTTAAAGGAAATGAATTCTCATCCATTCGGTAATGCTTGTAAGAAAGTGGATCATAGAGCTTAGAGCTTCAGGGTCATCTGGTGTTATAAATGACTAAGGCCGTGCTTGATGCTTGGTGTGAAGTTGTTGTGCATTGTATTTACTTCTCTTGTGCATTGTATTTAATTCTCACCAAACGTGGATGTATTCATAAAGACCAAACCACGCTACACTGGCCTCATCTATTCAGAGGATATTGCACAAATATTGAGTGGTTCATTCACATGCAATTTGAAAACATATACTGTACTTCTCTCATGATTAAGGGTTTTAAAGCACGCAGAACCCATTTCAGCATACAATATATTTTGTACTCTACAATTTCATTTTATAGTCATTATTATTTTTTATTAATATTTTGATGAAGTTTCCACTCAACCATTTGTTCATTGTGTTCAACTGCAGCCACCATCATTTTGTGTATTTTCTAAAGACCTTGGTCATCCTGTTTTTAGCTTCATAGCTACCATGGGACTAGCAAACATCTCAATGCATTATGTCCCTTAGCATACATTAATTAAGATGCTGGCATGCTACTGCTGTTGTCCAAGTTTCCAGATATTGTAACAAACCTCTGTATGTTTTAGTTGTTTAAAATGATTTTTGGGATTTAGGACTTTTTGCTTGTGTTTTGACTTTGAATTTCTGGTTAGTGTCTTGTGTTTTGGTGATTTCAGCTTTGTTATTCTTATGGCTTCTGCATGTATTAGACTATGAGTCTCTGGCTTCATCTTTTTAAAGTTTTCATCTGGCAGAACATTTACCATGGTCTTAATGAAGAGAAACAACTTTCTCAAGGCTACCCTCATGAAATAAAAGTACTTGTTAAGCCTTTTACTGAGGCTAGAATGAGAACTTTAATATTTACCATGTTCAAAAAGGCCTATAGATCTTTAGATGCAACATTTGGTTTCTGTGCAACATTATACAGTGTGAACTGTGTGGAGTTTGTTGGGAGGTACACTCCTTCAAAAACTGAGAGCCATTCTGAATATTCTCCATTTGTCAATAATAACTCGTTCTTCCTGAAGAGTGACAGACATCAAATTGTATGGAGATGGTGCTTTCCAGTCAGGATTATAAGACTAACAATTGCTTCACTGAGGCTATGTTCACACTACTATATTTTCATTCAAAAATAGCATTTTTAAGCAAAAACAACCTCAGACCATTGTAACGTTTTCACATTTACACATATTTATGTTTATGAAAGTATCACCATCCACAATAAATTGACTGAAACGGCATATGACATAGATGTTTGCCTACACTGGAAATGTAGACATTGCTGAAAAATCCTTGAAGGGGTGATAATACTGTCGGCCATAGGGTTTACGACATAACTGCAATGACCAGTAAAGTTTTTGCCTTTACCAATTTATGCAGCATTCAAACTGTACAAAACACAATTTAGACACAAAGGTAAGCAACACAACAAGTTCCATGAAAAGCTACTCTTCTATGCCTGCTATTTCAGAATATGGTTTTCTTCCATGATGTTGTAATGAGCAGGACCCAATCAGGAAATGGCCACATAATAAGCATGAACCATTCAGAGAATGATTAGAGTCTGTGTTTTCAAAAATCTGCCTTTTGCCTATCTGCATTACAACTCTAAGGCTGCATTTTCAGTAGTTTACAGCTCTGAAGACCATTTTTAAAAGTCTCCCTTCTCAGAGATTGAAAATGCTGGGCTATGTGGACAACAGATGAAAATGGAGACTAATATCTGCGTTTTTTAAGAAAAACAAATGTGTGGACAGGGCCCGAGATAACTGCAGATGTACCTTGACACTGTAGTGCTCCAGACAATTCTTATAAAGGATGAAAGGATGAAAGGATGAAAGGATGAAAGGATGAAAGGATAGATAGATAGATAGATAGATAGATAGATAGATAGATAGATAGATAGATAGATAGATAGATAGATAGATAGATAGATAGATAGATAGATACTATATAACAGACAGAGACAAACAAAGATTATAATTAAGAAAATAAAGTAAAATCTGTTATTGTCATCTGAGGTTAGACTTACCTAATGTTAGGCCTTAGAGAAGATAATACGAGTTATTTATGTCTTAATATATATATATATATATATATATATATATATATATATATATATATATATATATATATATATATATATAACCATGCAAAAAAAAAAAGAAGGGGCACTTCTATTTTATATGACTGTTTAAACCAAGTGGTCTTCACTTTCATTTAAAGTGAAGCAAAAGCATCAGCTCTATGTAATTTAAAGAAAACACTTGAAACAAATGTGTTCTAAACATGGACTCAAATTTAGTAACATGCAACAGAAGAGAAGTTTAGTCTGTAAAACTGACATATACCACCACATCACTCCAGGTTAGCACAGAGCTGGAAGAATATGGTGGGAAATGGACGTTTCTCAAGTGTAATGTTGATTCATCAATCAATATTCCAAACCCATTCCAGGTCTATCATAGAATCATTAGACATAAGGCAATCAGAAATGACTGCAAGTCACAAATTCACACACATGTCCCCAGTCACCCTCACATTGCCAGTTTAAAGCCCCAATCAGCCTTTACAACACTTCTTTGAGAAGTTGGTGGAAATTAGAATGTGCAGAGAAGATTCACGCAGACACAGGAAAGAAACTATAAAGCTGACTGCCTCACTCTGTGACACTCGGCACCCCTGTCATGACTAATGATGCGAACGTGTGATCCAGTCGATACTCTTGCCATAGCCCCCTGCAGAGCAATTTCCTACATAGGGAGTGAGGTTAACGATTGTATAAACAAATTGATGATCCGCCATTCTGTCCAAAACTGGTGTCCCCTGTGTAAAATAAGCGTGGACATATGAAAGTTGATGTTATAACTCCGAAGTGAAATTGCTGTGCATAAAAGCTTCAGCCCAAGATGAAACATAAAATTCAAATAAATAATGTACAAGCAGACCTAAATATTTCTGATCTTGTCCTTAAATTAAAGCTGAGATGCTATAATTTAATTCGATGCATGACATGTGTGTCACATTTAGTATAAGCTACATTTTGCAGACACCCGGCAATAAACATATAAATATTCTGTTTCATTTACTTTTTGAAGTTACTATATATTGTAGACCCCTAAGATTTAGGTTAAAGTATATCAGAATATCCTAAACTTTATAAACCTATATAATGTAATTCAGAGTCAAGGTTGGGCCACCCCCTATTTGAGCAGTATTGGGTACAAGGCAGAAAAAAAGCACTGGAAGGGGTGTCAGTCCATTGCATTGTCCACTCATACACACAAACTAACAAAGGGCCAGCTCAGAGTCACCAGTGAAACTATCACACATGTCACTGGGGGAAAACTGAAGTACCCATTCAGACACAGGGACAATGTGTAAATTGTACAAGTATAACGACAGGCCATGGGATTCAAATAGCTGAGCACTTCTCTACTGTGTCACTTACATCATTATTATTATTATTATTAATAATACATTTTATTTATATAGAATCTTTTCCACTCTTAAGGCGCTTACGAAAAGTGCTGTTAACAGGGAGAAGCAGCAGCAACGTGCGTGCGCCAGCGTCCCCTCAACTGCTATTGTGACTTCTCTATTGCGTCACTTAAATTATTACAATATATGATGTCATTTTATACCATACGACAGCATGGACAAATTTACAGCATGCAGCTCTTCTATCATCAATAACACTGGAAACACTTGGGCTGGCATTTATTATTGAAACAAATTCCTATCTGGTTAAGTTACTTTCAAACTGGGAACTCCTGTCACATAGGAGAGAGAGAGAGAGAGAGAGGATAGGAGCTCACGCTGATTCAGCACATTGCTGCACCCACCACATGACAAACAAACTCGGGATCCCAGATTAGGAGTGCAGCCATTACATACACAACTTCTTCGCTTCCTATGAACAATTACATTCCAAATTTAAACTTTCCAACAACACATTTCTTTCACTACCTTCCAATCAGAAACTTTGTCAAACAGAACCTGCCTGATTTTCCTTACCTCCCACCTACCTCTATGCCGGAAAAAATATTGCTCAGTCTCAAGGACTCAGACAGCATTTCTGTAATATATAAAACTATTTTTTTACAGTCCCTCCCTTTCAAAGATCCAAGAGTAGAGTGGGAAAAGGATTTCCTATTCAACATCTCAGAAAAGGAGTGGAAGGTAGCAATGCAGAGAATTCACTCAAGCTCCACATGCGCAAACCATACAATTATTCAACTCAAAATTATATATAATAACACATTTTATTTATTCGTAGGACACCAAACAATAGATAAAACACACATTATATTGAGGGCATCTGTCTTGTTTAAAATTGTCCAAAATGTTTCCAAGGCAAGATCAACCTGCAAATGTTGCAATCAAGTTCCAGCCTCATTGGGTCACATGTTTTGAGCCTGCACCAAATTAACATCAATTTGGACAAAAACCTTTAAATGTCTTTCAAACAGCCTTGGTGTCCCAATCCCTCCTAATCCATTAACAGTTGTGTTTGGGGCACCTCCAGATGGGCTTAAAGTGGAGAAGGACAAACAAACTAATTGCCTTTACTTCACTATTAGCAAGTAGACTTATCTTGCTCAAGTGGAAGAATCCTAACTCTTCTCTGTTAAGTCAGTGGGTAACTGATGTTATATACTATTTGAAACTGGAAGAAATCAAATTTGCACTTAGAGGATCTGTGAAAAACTTTTTCAAAACCTGGCAGGATCTAATCAATAACATTTAGAATAAGCTTTTAAAGCACTGAGGAAGCAGATTCTCTCCCCTTGAAAGGGAAGGTCTACAGGATGATAGTGAGACCAGTGAGCAGGTTGAGGAGGCCCTAGAGAGGTGGAGATATGCTCTAGAGAGGAGAGGAATGAAAGTCAGTAGGACCACCAAGACAGAATACACGTGTGTGAATGAGAGGGAGGTCAGTGGAATGGTGAGGATGAGGGGAGTAGAGTTGGCGAAGGTGGATGAGTTTAAATACTTGGGATCAACAGTACAGAGTAATGGGGATTGTGGAAGAGAGGTGAAGAACAGAATGCAGGCAAGGTGGAATGGGTGGAGAAGAGTGTCAGGAGTGATTTGTGACAGACGGATATCAGCAAGTGTGAAAGGGAAGGTCTACAGGACAGTAGTGAGACCAGCTATGTTATATGGGCTGGAGACAGTGGCACTGAGACCAGCTATGTTATATGGGCTGGAGACAGTGGCACTGACCAGAAAGCAGAAGACAGAGCTGGTGGTGGCAGAGTTAAAGATGTTAAGATTTGCATTGGGTGTGACAAGGATGGACAGGATTAGAAATGAGGACATTAGAGGGTCAGCTCAGGCTGGATGAGATTGTCTTGGTTTGGACATATGCAGAGGAAGATGCTGGGTACATTGGGAGAAGGATGCTAAGGATAGAACTGCCAGGTTAGATAGAGTAAAAGAGGAAGGCCTAGGAGGAGGTTTATGGATGTGGTGAGAGAGGACATGCAGGTGACGGGTGTGACAGAACAAGATGACGAGGACAGAAAGATATGGAAGATGATGATCCGCTGTGGCAACCTCTAATGGGAGCAGCCGAAAGAAGAAGAAAATCTTTATTCATGTATTACTTTATCTATTCATTTGTCGTTGCTAGCATAGAGCTTTACACTGCTCGCCTAGCTGTCTTTCTCAGGGGGGGGGGGGGGGGGGGGGGGGGGGGGGGGGGGGGGGGGGGGGTTGATTTGCTTAGAACATTTTTTTTTCTCTTTGTAAAACTTGAGTTTTGTGTATGGAATGTTATTTGATTTTAATAAAATCAATACAATTAAAAAAAAAAAAAAAGAATTACAGCCATGCAACGGGTTACACATCAGCACCACACAAGTTCAGATGGAATGGAACCAGTGGGAGGTTTGTTTATGGTGGCTGGAGTGCCAATTCTGCCACCAACGCCCAGGTTTTTCCCTGCAGGGCCTACATACAGGACTGGATGCAGATTAACGTCATACCCACTCCGCCTCTGTCACACAGACATACACATTTAAATAACATTTAGTTCTACCTGTCTATGCTCCAAGTCTCAAAAGTAGATTTCTAACATGGCACCGGGTAGATTCCACTAAGAAAGAAGTCATATAAAATAAAGTTTCCCCAATTGCCACAAGGGCATGGCATTTTTATGTGCTTTCTTTGGTGTGTAGATCAGGGATATTTGATCTGTCTCAAATGTCTGCTGAGATGATATAGTGCAGTTTGATAAGTGACGTGTGTGTGTGACATTTACTGAGGTAAACATAAAAATATGTACACAGTAAAGAACGAAAATGTAATGGGACACAAAGGATTAACCTATTTTGTTTGCCTGCATTTTGGCAGCGGGGTCTGGAAGTGCATCAGCTGTCGCTCAGATTTTGGACTTCATTTCTGCCCAGACCAGCGTCCCAATTGTGGGTGTGGGTGGAGGGGCAGCTTTGGTACACACACCCAAGGTAAGTGAACTGTCCTTCAGCTATGGTTCATTATCCACACATAGATCCTTTTCTTCTCATCCCTCTCTGTCTCTTTCTATCTCTCTTCCCATAGGAAAGTGGGTCTACATTTCTGCAGCTGGGCTCTTCAACCGCCCAGCAGCTCCGAGTCATATTTGAGGTCCTGGAAGAGTACGATTGGACCTCCTTCTCACTGGTTTCCACTAGACACCCTGGATTCGAGGACTTTCTGTCCTTTGTGGATGCCATCACTGACGGCTCTTTCATTGGCTGGGAGCGCCGCTCTGTGGTCCTCCTTAATCTTACCGAGGACCCCGGGGGTGCCAGGACCAAGAGACAGCTGAAGGAGAATGGAGCTCAGGTGCGAGACGTCTGACATTCTTTGTTCCATCTCACCTTTCTCTGCTTTGTTATCTCTCCGTTTCTTCCT
Source organism: Erpetoichthys calabaricus (assembly GCF_900747795.2). Taxonomy (NCBI): domain Eukaryota; kingdom Metazoa; phylum Chordata; class Cladistia; order Polypteriformes; family Polypteridae; genus Erpetoichthys; species Erpetoichthys calabaricus. The sequence goes on along the minus strand of NC_041409.2, from coordinate 93,611,100 downwards.
CGCTCTCATTTTGGTGTCCCTGTCTTTATCAGCCTTCTCTCTTTCTCCGTGTCTTCAGGCCCTTTTCTCACATTACACACGTTTTCTTTTTTTCCTCCTGTCTGTGTCTCTCTTCCAGTAACTAGAAGCTTCACTCTTCCTCAAGCATTTCCCTCCCCTCCTCCTCCTTCCGTGTCATCCCTTGTCACTCGGCCGGGTGCGTTCTTCTCAATTGCTCTCCCTGACTCATTTATGCCCTCTTCTGCTCTTCCCTCATTCGATCTTTCTGTGAAATGTTCACACTCGCCTGTCTCCCTCCTTCTGCATGCTGCAGCAGTTTGATAATTACAACCTTGACCTCCCCGCTTCCACCATCAATGTTACTGATCTCTGTTTCATGAAGAATGGCTGAGGGGAAAGTGACACACATCTGTCTGCTCTTTGAGCAGCTGCAGGCCATTTTTTGCTCGCTTTCTCTCTCACGCTGGTGAGGATGCACTGTCAACACAGAATCAGCCTCTTGCACAGCGCAAAATATTCACTGACATTAAATGAAATCCATGTGCTGCAATCTGCCACACTCGTATGTATGGCATTTAGATTGATTCCTGATTCTGCGTTCCTATGAATTCATCCACATTCTGAATCTGCCTTTTCCAAACTCCACATACAAGTGTCATAAGGAGCTGGAGACTGGCCAGAAATTGGTCCACTAGAGAAATATCTTTACACCTTACACCTGCTAATTAACCTAACATGTATGTCTTGAGAGGAGACCAGAGTACACAGGGAAAGCTCACACTGGCTGACACAGGAAGAATGTGCAAATGACACAGACAGTAGACGGTGAACTCTGAGGGAAAGGAGCTGAGGTTCCTGGAGTTGTCTGTAACACCGCTAACCACTTCAACTGGCAGCATGTCTTTGGACTACAGGGAGGACACGCAAACTCTAAATTTTGGGAACTCCTGTCAGCAATTGACATGGGATCTATATGTTAGTAGGAGGCTATAGGCCACATGTTGCAAAATACAGGGTGAGCCAAAATGAAGTACCACATTTCTCAAGGTCATTGCACGAGGTAGAGGCAGCTGAGTGGGTTGGGGGTTCCTTTGATAGGTGATCCCTTGTAGTTTTCAGTCCCTAACAACATGCCTTGGTCCGGTGTGCTCCGTTTTCGCTGTCGAAGCGTTCTTCAAAAACAACAAATCCATCAGCACTACACAATGTGCCTATCAAACACACTTCAGCATTCCTCCTAATGGTGACGTCCCAAATCAGAAAACCAATTCCTCAGTGGGTGGCTAAATTTAGACAGACGGGTACAACATTCCAAGATCCAGGCCTTTAATGACCTCTTGGGCACGGCCATCAGCAGTGTGTCTGTTTGTGGAGAGAGTGTTGACCTTGTTGAGAGGTTTACTTACCTTGGCAGTGACATTCATGTCTCTGGTGACTCTTCCTATGAAGTCAGTAGATGGATTGGGAGAGCATGGCGGGTCATGAGGTCACTGGAAAGGGGTGCGTGGCGCTCCCGATATCTATGCAAAAGGACGAATGTCCAAGTCTTTAGAGTCCTACTATATGGTTGCAAGACATGGACACTATCCAGTGACCTGAGACGAAGACTGGACTCCTTTGGTACGGTGTCTCTCCGGAAAATCCTTGGGTACCATTGGTTTAACTTTGTGTTGCTCATGGAGTCCGGAATGAGGCACATTACCTGCATTGTGAGGGAGCGTCAGTTACGACACTACGGCCATGTGGTGTGTTTCCCCGAGGGTTATCAAGCTCATAAGATCCTCACTGTTGGGGACCCAAGTGGCTGGACCAGGCCAAGGGGTCACTCACGTAACACCTGGCTGCAGCAGATAGAGGGTCATTTCCGGAGGGTAGGACTGGACCGCGTTTCTGCCTGGGTGGTTGCCAACCAGGACCTGAGCTGTTTCGACTTGTAGTGGGTGCGGCAACGCACTGTACCAGTGCATGCTCCCCAACTTGACTTGACTTGGTACAAACATTGAACAGAAAATCTCCAGGCCATGCTCGGACTGTATGAATGCCTGAAAACATCCAAGTTGTAAGGGACATCCATTTTGCAGTCTCCTAGACGCTCATTACGCCAACATGCTTTTGCCTTAGGCATTTCCAACACGTCTTTGAGGAGGACTTTGCATGTGGACCTTAATTTCCATCCATGCAGGAACTCACTGAGAGAGACTGGATGAGGCGTAGAGAGTTGTGTGTGGACATTCTACAAACCGTTCATCGAGATGCCATCGTCATGTGCAGCGACGAGGCACATTTCCATTTGAATGGTTGTGCAAATAAGCAGCAGCTATTGTGCTGAAACCAACCCTCGTGAACTTCATCAGAGACCCCTGCACAGTGAGTGTGTTACAGTTTGGTGTGCTGTTGCAGAATTTGGCATTGTAGGCCCTTACTTTTTTGAGGAGGGGGGAGCAACAGTCACAGTCACTGTCAGAATGTGACACTGAAACGCTAGAGAACTTTTTGCTGCCCCAACTGGAAGAAATGGATGTGGTGGATGCCTGGTTACAACAAGAAGGAGCAACAGCTCATATGGCGCCAAGATCCATGCAAGTTTTGCGGGAGATGTTTCCTGGGAAGCTGATCTCCCTGCATGGCGATGTTGGGTGGCCTTCATGTTTGCCTGATCTCGATCCGTGCGATTTCTTCTCAAGTCGAAGGGATACAAACACTGACCTCAAAACCTTGAAACCCTCAAGGATGGTATTCGCCATGATATTCACCACTATTCCCCTTGAAATGGCCGAACAAGTCATGCGAGCGTTCAGAAATCATCTCGAAGAGTGTATCGCTAATGATGGCCACCAACCTTGAAGACATCATTTTTAAAACACAGTGAAAAAAAATCTATTTTGCATATCTTTCTTGTGTCGTAATGAAGTTTATTTTATCTTGAAGCGTTTTTGTAGAATAAAAGTTTGAAATGTGGTACTTCTTTTGGCTCACCCTGTAATACAATATAATGTCCTTAAACTGTATCACTCTATTTCACCATCATGTGTGAAGCATAGGGTGTAAGGTAGGATTCAATTCTCGATGATGTGCGAGTCCATCACAGAGCATACCCACTCACATGGGATTGATTCAGAATCTCCAATCATCCTAATATGCATGTGTTTGGAATGTGGAAGGTAACCCTGAGCATCAAAGCCACATGGACATAGGGAGGTCATGCAAATTTCACAGGCACAGGTAGCAGACCTAATCATTATCATCCACTGTGCCACCATGCCACCCCTCATACAGTATTTCCTTAAGTCGGTAACATCACACTAATGCTGCTAAGTGAACACAAATGATCATTATTGGGATTTTATACTGATGTCAATTGCAATTTATTAAGTGGGTGAAATTCATTACTTTGCTCTGACCCACTTTGATGGGGACTATGTTAAACTTGTTTGAACAAGATTACAATTAAGAAAATAACAGAAATATTTCCCTACATTTAATTTGTTCTCATTATAGTCCTAGTATTTTAAACTCAGCTCCTGGAGGGCTTCGGCACCTGTTGGTTTTTGTTTCAATGTTTAATCAGATGACGTTGTAAATGAAATACTTTCCTCAATTAGACTTTTTGTTACTCTCTCACAAATCAGTTGGTGGGTAGCTGAAACATGAGCCATATTTCACTCCAGCCACACTTTTAATGAGCAGCTCTTTCACACCTTCGATTGAGCTATTTGTTTAATTGGGCCCCAATTTTTACCCTGTTTCTATTTTGACAGTGCGATAATTCTTGTCACTCGGGAATTACTAATTAATCTCAACACGTGTCTTAATATCAGAGATATGTAGATATGAAAGGCACTTGATAAATCATTGACAGATGGACATTACAGGCTTTTTTATTAATCGGATATAGATAGACAGATACACAAGAAATTAGCTTTAAGATTACATATATATATATATACACACACACACAAAATTAATGTGGATGCTAGAGGCGCTGTTGCCCCGTTGAACCCACCAGACAGACGTCCAAGACACACGTTAAAAGCCCCAAGAAGATTCTTTAATAATATTTCTTCAATAAGTGCACAAGGCACCATACACTCCGCAATTCTCAAATAATACATCAATAATACAATAAACAATCTTCCACTCCCAGCAGCTCTGTTCCTCTACCACCCAACTCCGGCTCTCTTGCTGGTATTCCCAGAGTCCTTTAAATAGTCCATGACCCGGAAGTGTTATTCCTCTTCTTCTGGTTCAAATGCCACATCATCTTTCTCAAGTGTCCGGGTTAGCATCACAGGAATAGTCCCACGGGTTCTTGGTGAGCTCCCCCTGGCGGCACCCACGGTACCCAACAGGGATGAAGAGACGGACTCCATGTCCCATCCTGCCCTGCGGTAATCTGGGGAACCATTTCTATCCAGGGGAGTTGCCATCTAGCGTCCCGGGGAATGTAGTGCCCTGAAATGGGTGCTTTCTTCTGTTGAGAGGCATCCCTGCCCGACTGAAACGCCGGCCATCCATCACAATATATACTAGCCATCCCCCGTGGCTTCGCCCACGTATTAGTGAAACAGGACAGTGATGAGGGCCCCGCCCGGCTCCCCACTCCCGACGTCACTCTTCCCCCTCTCAGATTAGCGCAAATAGTTCACTTGCAGGAGTTATATATGATTCTTAGCACAATGAGAGAAGTTGCAAACTCAACCGAAATGTTCAAGCAAATTATAGAAACAAAAAGATCTAAATCCGTTAAGTAGTTCTCTCGTTCACTTAATAAATTAAGGTTACGCCCCGATGCGGACTCATAAGTGAGGAGGGCTCCTCCTTCTGGCTTTTATAAATATATATAAAATCCCTATGTGCATCCAGGTGTCCGTGTGTGGGTGTCTTCTGGTGAAGTGCGCATGCGCGGGGCACGGTGCGACTCGCGATATTACTGTCAGAGAAAGTTAGAGGCGTTTTACGGAAATACAAACCAGTATTACTGCGAGAGGAAATTAAAGGTACACAATACAGTGACGCATATTACAGCCATATACAAGCCAGTATTACTGTCAGAGGAGATTAAAGGCAAATTACCAACGTGCACACCTGTATTACCGCCAGAGAAAATTAAAGGTATATTATGGACGTACAAGCCAGCGGACGTACAAGATGGTATCCTTCAATAAGGGCGCGCACAAAAAGGCGATTGAGGTCGCCCTTTTGAGGCTCGCCTTTTTGTGTGCGCCCTTATTGAATAGAGCCGTACAAGACAGTATTACTGTCACAGAAAATTAGACACACAATACACGGCGGCAGCCCACGAAGAACGGTCAGCTCAGCAAGTAAACATCAACAAAAGAAAGGCTGAAAGAAAGAAAAATACGACCAACAAAAAGAATGAGGTCAAAGTCCCTTGCCATTTAATATAGACTGTTCCTACTAATGTTTATGCACTACTGTTCTAGCGCCCGTTATTGTAACGGGCTAAATGACTAGTATATATATATACACACACTGTAGATTAAAGCACAATACAAGATGGATAGGTATGAAGCTCAGATACTATCTCTTTCACAAAGAGATATGAAATGTACTACATTGCACATAGATACACAGATGTGAAAGGCACTATATAACAGATAAAACATTATATATGACAGGCATTATACACTGACATAAGAGACTAGCTGTGCTACCTCTCTAACACAGACTGAAATCTAAATCAACATAGACTTCTCTGTTAACGTCTGCAGTGCACTATGCAATGTCTGTCTCTGATATATGCTATTTAATATGGGCATCGTTACAGAGATGTTAATGTTTGTGGTGCGTCATCTATTGGAATGGCACGGACATAGCAATTAGACAAATACACTGACAGACCACGGACACTTAACATTTTATTAAGGTGCATATGAGATTTGCATAGGAGGGAAGTATGTTATCAGAACTGACTTAATTTGTTATAGCCAACGGTGGACCCCCAGAGGTTTATTTTCTCCAGGAACGCTGTACCAACATAGCACTGTGTTTTCTTTACAGCAGTGTGTTTCAACCAGTGTGCTGTGGCACAGTAGTGCACCATTACAGTTGCTCACTTGTACCATGGAAATGATAGTGTTCCTCACCCGAGTTTGAACCTGAGAGGGATAAGCACTTAAGGTGATCAAGTTCTGTCAGAGGAGACAAAACCAACTGGAGAAGCTGGCATTAAAGCAGCTCCACAACCACTATGTCGCAGACACAGCCCTTGGAGCACTTTTGACGCTTCTCCTAGCTGCTAGAGTCCATCTCCCTGGGTATGTGGTCACCAGCGAGACTCACAGGACTGGTGGAGAGTGGGCATACAGTACCCACTGAGGCAGAGAGGGGCGGGCAAAGGGATGAAGCAGCTGCGAGATGCCACCAAAGTGCTCACTAAGTGCTGTGTATACAAACACTGATCTCCGAGCTGCTTTTTTACCGGCTTCTCCAGTTGTCCTGCCGCTTTGGACAGCTGAGCAAGCATATGAGATATAATGTGTTTATGGTTAGTAGAACAGAGGTGTGCCTTGGGATGTTTTTCATTACAAAGTGTGCCACCACTGAGGAAAGTTTGGGAAACACAGCTTTATGGGATATAGAATAGCTACATATTGTCCTATTCAGTAGTGGAAACTGAAGTTGCACACATGTAGTTTATATGTTTACCACTAGGGGGCCACACTGCTCACTTGCTAACTAATAGACTTCTTCACTGCCACAGCGGATCATCTTGTTCCATATCTTCCTGTCCTCTGCAACTTGCTCTATCACCCCCATCACCTGCATGTCCTCTCTCACCACATCCATAAACCTTCTCTTAGGCCTTCCTCTTTTCCTCTCCCCTGGCAGCTCTATCCTTAACATCCTTCTCCCAGTATACCCAGCATCTCTCCTCTGCACATGTCCAAACCAGCGCAATCTCTCCTCTCTGACTGTCTCCCAACCATCCAACTTGAGCTGACCCTCTAATGTCCTCATTTCTAATCCTGTCCATCCTCGTCACACCCAATGCAAATCTTAACATCTTTAACTGTCACCACCAGCTCTGTGTTCTGCTTTCTGGTCAGTGCCACAGTCTCCAGCCCATATAACATAGCTGGTCTCACTACTGTCCTGTAGACCTTCCCTTTCACTCTTGCTGATATCCGTCTGTCACAGATCACTCCTGACACTCTTCTCCACCCTATCCACCCTGCATACACTCTCTCTTTCTCTTCTCTTCCACAATCCCCATTACTCTGTACTATTGATCCCAAGTATTTAAACTCATCCACCTTCGCCAACTCTACTCCCTGCATCCTCACCATTCTATTGGCCTCCCTCTCATTTACACACAAGTATTCTGTCTTGGTGTTCCTACTGACCTCCATTCCTCTCCTCTCTAGAGCATATCTCCACCTCTCCAGGGTCTCCTCAACCTGTTCCCTACTATCGCTACAGATCACAATGTCATCAGCAAACATCACAGTCCACGGGGACTCCTGTCTAATCTTGTCTGCCAACCTGTCCATCACCATTGCAAATAAGAAACGGCTCAGAGCCGATCCCTGATGTAATCCCACCTCCGTCACTCCTACCACAGACCTCACCACTGTCACACTTCCCTCCTACATATCCTGTACAACTCTTACGTACTTCTCTGCCACTCCCGACTTCCTCATACAATACCACAGCTCTTCTCAGTCACCCTGTCATATGCTTTCTCCAGGTCCACAAAGACGCAAAGCAACTCCTTCTGGCCTTCTCTAAACTTCTCCATCAACATCCTCAGAGCGAACATTGCATCTGTGGGGCTCTTTCTTGGCATGACACCATACTACTGCTCACTAAACATCACCTCACTTCTTAACCGAGCTTCCACTACTCTTTCCCATAACTTCATGCTGTGGCTCATCAATTTTATTCCCCTGTAGTCACTACAGTCCTGCACATCCCCCTTATTCTTCAATATCAGCACCAGTACACTTCTCCACTCCTCAGGCATCCTCTCACTTTCCAAGATTCCATTAAACAATCTGGTTAAAAACTCCACTGCCATCTTTCCTAAACACCTCCATGCTTCCACAGGTATGTCATCTGGACCAACTGCCTTTCCGTTTTTCATCCTGTTCATAGCTGTGCTTACTTCCTCCTTGCTAATCCATTGCACTTCTTGATTCACTATCTCCACATCATCCAACCTCTTCTCTCTTTCGTTCTCTTCATTCATAAGCCTTTCAAAGTACTCTTTCCATCTGCTCAACACACCCTAACCTGCTGCACATCTTTCCCAGCTCGGTCTCTCTGTCTAGCCCACTGGTCCTTTTCTCCCTCCTTAGTGTCCAACCTCTCAGTCACCCTGTCATATGCTTTCTCCAAGTCCACAAAGACACAATGCAACTCCTTCTGTTGTTCTCTAAACTTCTCCATCAACATCCTCAGAGCAAACATTGCATCTGTGGTGCTCTTTCTTTGCATGAAACCATACTGCTGCTCACTAATCATCACCTCACTTCTTAACTGAGCTTCCGCTACTCTTTCCCATAACTTCATGCTGTAGCTCATCAATTTTATCCCCCTGTAGACTGATATTCTTTTTTCTTTACTTTAGCTAACACGTTTCTCCTACATGTGTATGTAATTAATGGATGTGTGTTCAAGTGACAACATACAGATGCTAAACAAGAAAAAAGCATAGTGCAATATCTCAAACTGTACACAGAACATACCCTGTGGATATTTAATGTGTAGAATAGACTAATTAAATACTGTTTTAGGCCCTCTATTACAACTGGCTAGAGTGAATAGATTACATTGGAAAAACTTTATTAATCCCAAGGAAACTTTAGAGCACACTGAGAGAATGGACTATGGATTCTGAAGACTATTGGCAAGAAGGTGGCACTTTTTAGTACAACATGATGGTGTACCATGTGTGGTAGACAATAGAACTTTAGGGACCTTCAAAAGTAGGCTTGATGTTATTTTGGAAGAATAAACTGAACAGGACTGACACATTTGTTAGGCTGAATGGCATGTTTTTATCTAGATTGATCTAGTGATGGTATAAGCTAGTGGCCAAAGGTGCTCAGTGACATGTATTGGACAGGATAGGCAATAGCAGCCAAGATGGCATCTAGTTTAGCCGCTATCATCCTCTTTTCTGATAAGGTTTATACAATTATTCAGATAACCACAGGAAAGAAGAGAGCACTAGTCACTATAGTGTGGTAGAACATTCCAAGTAGCTCGTCACACAAATTAAAAGACCTGAGCCTTCTCAAAAGGAAAAGCTACTGTCACGCTTTCAGTAGTACAGCAGATCCATACCATCTAACCACTCTCTGATGGCCGTATTTAAAAAATACAGTCAAAATGGCTGTTTTCTGTGACTGATTGAAAAAAAGCATGCCCTCTTCAGTTAGAAACACCTCCAAAAATGTCTGGTTTCACATTGAAGATTGGTTTCTTGCAACTATGGCTGCTAGGTTAGGCTCTGCTCTTTGAAACCCAGTAAATGGAAGGAGTGATGTATAATTCTAGACCAGCTGCACAGAAGTTTAATATTTAATGCTTCTACCTCACAACTCCAGGGACTCAGATGGAGTTTCCAGCCAGGTCAAAGTTTATGAGTTTGTTCACCCTAAAGATAAATATGGTATATAAGTGTATGGCCTACAATGGACGGGTGTCCCATTTAAAGTCCGTTCCTTGATTTCACCTGATGCTGATGAGACAGGCCTCAGTTCCCTCATTTCCCCAGAAGAGACGACAAGAGTTTAAGAAAATGAACGTTTCATTGAATTTATCAGAAGTAAATTGAAGAGTACTAAACAGATATGAAATGAGCAGAACTGAGTACAGAAAGGTAGAACCAATCTAATCTGAACGCCACTGAATTTATCCTGCATGAAAGGAAGTGAACTGATTTCAAAATGAACCTCCTTCCATTGAATTAATCTATACTGAAGCAAACAGAATTGATTTAATCTGCACTGACAGAAAATGACTTGAATTAATTTGATCTGAGGAGTTTGTGGCAATAAACTGATTTAGGGTATAAATTGAACTGAAGTGGCCTGAATAAAACTGAGTTGAACAGGATTTATTAGATTCAATAGGATTAGTATTTCATCTGGTCTCTAGCTTGGAGCAACATCTTTTGTTACCCAAAATATCTGCACTCTGACCACGACCAGAGACAAGTAGTTGAAGAAAATGGATGGATGACTCAAGTGCATTTACTGTATATTGATATATACTGAATAAACTTTAACAGTATACAGTATAGTACACACAAACATTTATTGAACAAGTTGAAATAAGTTTACATTACTGACGTTAAGCCGATTGATTATATCCAGTGAGCAGCATTGCCACCTTACAAGTACGTGAGTACTGACTCAGTTCCCAGTTGATCTGCCTTCTTTGCCAAATATCCATCTTCTTGCTGTGTCACTGTGGGTCTCCTATCTCATTGCAGAGCCATATAGGGTGGTCCAGATCTAATTATGCAATTTTCATTACGCTATAACTTAAGTTTATTACATAGAGAATTCACAGCACCTGCCCTGCACATAGAGATTTCACTTAAAATTCGTTTTGTTGCCAATAGATGGCAGCACCTGCCCTGCATTCCAAAATGGTGGGGAGACGGTTTGCCAGTCGAACAGTTGCATAATTAGAACTGGACCACCCTGTACTGTTAATTTGATTACAGACTCTGAATTAGCTGCTCTGGGAGGACTCTCATGCATTCTTTAGTTTGTTCCTGCCTGGTACATGATGCTGCTGGTCTATCAGCCTCTCCTTATGACACGCTACTATAGAAGTCTAAAAATGGATGAACAATGAGAGATTATCAGTACCTGTAATTAAATCAATCCAGACTGCAATCATTTTACTGAACTAACTTGATGTAACTTAAATTCAAGGCTTTCCAACAGAATTAAAAATAAAACCCCTGAATTTAGTAGGGTCATGCAATGCTTCGTCATGCTGCCTCAGAGCTCCAAAGTTCTAGATTCAAGTCCCAGTATAAACATTGTTTGTCTAGACCAGTGGTTCCCAAACTCAGCCCTGGGGACCCCCTGTTGCTGCAGGTTTTTGTTCCAACCAACTTCTGTTTTTCATTGGACTCTTAGCCTAATTAAGTGAATCATTATTTCCCTCTATTGGCTCCAGCAGACCCCCGTGACCCAGTAGTTAGGATATTGTGGGTTGGATAATGGATGGATGATTTCCCCGTTTCTGTGTTTTGGAGTCAATGTAGAAATTACAAACCAAGTTTGGTAGATTTTTATTAAAATGTAATAAGTAGTTATATGGGGAATATGTCAGGCCGTCAGTCATTCTCCAACCCGCTATATCCTAACACAGGGGTCTGCTGGAGCCAATCCCAGACAGGGCACCTGCCCACCGCAGGACACACACCTACACACCAAGTACACACACGGGACCATTTACGATCGCCAATGCACCCAACCTGCATGTCTTTGGACTGTTTGAGGAAACCCACGCAGACACGGGGAGAACATGCAAACTCCACGCAGGGAGGACCCGGGAAGCGAACCCAAGTCTCCTAACTGTGAAGGCAGCAGCGCTACCACTGCGCCACCATGCTGCCCTGGGGAATATGTAGTTTTTTAAATTGTTAACAGTATTTTCAACGTAACTTTCATTCTGCTTTTCCAGGTGTTCTGATTATTTAATTGATTTACTAATTTAGCAGGTCTGACACTGAAGTCGTTGCAGCTTTCATCATCCCGGGTGTCTGCTGTGCTGGTTGTTAATTGTCACTATTAGGGTTAAATGAAGGGAGCAAACTACACAGGAAAAGGGGAAAATAATAAGAAAACAACAAGAGAGTTAAGCATTTATAGCTTTAGAGAAAAATAAAAATATTCCTAAATGTCTTGTAAATGTAAAAAACATACTGTTGTGTTTTTCTGAATGAAGAATAAGAGAAGAGTAAAAAAAGACCAGCTAATTAAATTAGATCATTTGTTATCGATTATGGGCGGCATAACTGCCTCGCAGTTGGGAGACCTGGGCTCGCTTCCCGGGTCCTCCCTGCGTGGAGTTTGCATGTTCTCCTCGTGTCTGCGTGGGTTTCCTCCGGGCACTCCGGTTTCCTCCCACAGTCCAAAGACATGCAGGTTAGGTGGATTGGTGATTCTAAATTGGCCCTAGTGTGTGCTTGGTGCATGGGTGTGTTTGTGTGTGTCCTGCGGTGGGTTGGCACCCTGCCTGGGATTGGTTCCTGCCATGTGCCCTGTGTTAGCTGGGATTGGCTCAAGCAGACCCCCGTGACCCTGTGTTCAGATTCAGCGGGTTGGAAAATGGATGGGTGGATGGTTATCGATTATCACCACCGATTGTGGATCTGGAACAAAAACCTGCAGCCACAGGGGGTCCCCGAGTTTGGGGACCACTGGTCTATGCCAGGGATGAGCAATGTCAGTCCTGGGGGGCTGCAGTGTATGCAGGTTTTCATTCCAACCCAAATGCTTAATTAGAAACCAATCCTTGCCAATCTCAGACTTTATTTCATTTTATGGCTTGTTAGTCTGCAATGGAAGGTTCTTATATCGTAGATTTTTTTTCCTTTCCAAGGATATCATCAAAATGATTTGAAGCCTAAAACGGATCATTTTCAGTCTGTCACATTTTTCTATGAAGTGTTTTATTAAATCAAACAGTGCATGAACAACACACAGATGTAAGTGGACACAAGCGAGATGGTGAACTGCTGGCTGCTTTGTCATTTACATCTTATTGCTAATAAGGAGCCATTAGAGCAGTGAATACAGCTGTTTAACACTGAAATAAGCAATTAAGGGTGGGGAACCTTAGCAAGTGAGACCACTAAAATGAAGCATCAAAACGTCACTTAAACTATAAGAACTTCATCAGCATTAAGAAACTGTTGGAACAAAAACCTGCAGCCACTACGGCTCCCCAGGACCGACATTGCCCACCCCTGGTCTAGACTTTGCAAATTCTGCTCATGTCTGTGTGGGTTTTCTCTGGGTAAGCAGATTCTGGCACATTTTCTTTCATACAGTAGCTCCTGTTTGAATGCATTCTCAGTTTTAGCTTATTAGATACAGAGGTGACAGACGATGTCATTTCTGTTCCATTTCAATAACTGCTGTAGACGAGAGAGAATTATCTGTAACTGCATAACTCTCCATTATGGTGCTCACCCCACTCAGTTGCCTAGATGGGTGCAGTAGGTGCATTGCATCTGTCAGGATTGTACTTGTGCATCCATTCAAACATTTAGGCTCCTCAACATTGTGTGCCGTCTCCTCTGCTATTTACACTGTACTCCAGTGATAATGAGGCAGAACAATAACCACAGTTCCATTTTAATGTATGCTGATGATACAGTGATGGGATGCCTATGTAAAGAGGACAAAAGCTACTACTTACATTAAGTGGACTGTTCAGTAAGTATCTCTGAATGTGAAAAAAAAAAAACTAAAGTCATTACTAGGGGGCTGTGCCCCCTACTCGCTTTGCTCGCTCACCCCACAACCCACACCCTTGGGGGCACGCTTCACGCTAGCCACTTTGCGTATGTGGGGGTGAAGGCTGAACGCACGCTAAGGAGATGCAGATGGATCAGCTGCTGGCTTGCTGCTAGCTGCTACTGAGCTGTGAGATCTGCAAGGACTGGGTATTGGGCAGGGGTCCAGTGGTTGTGGGGCATCTGTTGGTGAAGAGAGATTCACGGATCTTGACTTTACTGACGATGCTGTGATCTTCACGGAATCAGAGGCGGCTCTGATCGGGGCGCTCAAGAGACTGAGCGAGTAGTCTGAGTTTCTGGGCTTGTGAGTGTCCTGATAAAAACCAAAGATCCCTGCCTTTAATGACCTCTTGGGCACGGCCATCAGCAGTGTGTCTGTCTGAGGAGAGAGTGTCAACCTCATTGAGAGGTTTACTTACCTTGGCAGTGACATTCATGTCTCTGGTGACTCTTCCTATGAAGTCAGTAGACGAATTGGGAGAGTATAGGGGGTCATGAGGTCACTGGAAAGGGGTGTGTGGCGCTCCTGATATCTATGCAAAAGGACGAAGGTCCAAGTCTTTAAAGTCCTGGTGCTTCCTGTCTTGCTATATGGTTGCGAGACATGGACACTATCCAGTGACCTGAGACGAAAACTGGACTCCTTTGGTACTGTGTCTCTCCGGAAAATCCCAGGGTACCGTTGGTTTGACTTTGTGTTGCTCATGGAGTCCAGAATGGGGCACATCACCTGAATTGTGAAGGAGCGTCAGTTACGGCACTACGGCCATGTGGTGTGTTTCCCCCGAGGGTGATCCAGCTCGTAAGATCCTCATTGTTGGGGACTTGAGTGGCTGGACCAGGCCAAGGGGTCGCCCACGTAACACCTGGCTGCGGCAGATAGAGGGTCATTTCCGGAGGGTGGGACTGGACCGTGTGTCTGCCTGGGGGGTTGCCAACCGGGATCCCGAGTTGTTTTGTCATGTAGTGGGTGCGGTAACATGCTGTACCAGTGCATGCCCCCCAACTTGACTTGACTTGACAGCAGCTGTCCTTTTGTCTCACTTCCTTGTCTTGCGGAACGTTAAAGTGTCTCTCCGAGATGATCACGTCTCGACCCAAGATTTTTTTTATCTAATAGACAGATATTTGCCTTTCAGAGATAGAAACCTTTACACCCACCCTTCACAGTTCTGGGAGAAAAGATAAAACTTTTGACTGGATATAAATATCTAGGAACTCACATCAATAGTAATCTAAATTGGAATATTAATACAAAGTATATTTATCATAAACGCAATCAGCGTTTATTTCTCCTCAATTGTTCAGACTAAAGTGAAGAAGGGCCACATGCTGTTTTCTTTTTTATTATAGCATGATCAAGTCTGCCATTACTTTGAGCTGCACTGCCTGGTTTATTGGTTTGACAAATTAACATTTGAAAAATTTCCAACAAGTTACTGGATAGGCATCCCAGATTCTTGGTGCTGATGTGGTTAACTTGATGTGTGAGGACCAGAGGGCTAAGATGACAAAACTGGCCAATGACTACCACCTACCAACATGCAGTGCTTCTAATTCAGGGAGGATAGTAACACAGACACCTAGACAAACTTCTCCAGGAACTCCTGTCTTCCATTGCCATGCAGCTTTTTAACAAAAAAACTATCACAGATTGCAAAGAGTTAAGAAGGTATAGGGACTGTTGTCATAAGTATAGTGAATACGTATAGGTGAAACCTTTATTAAAAACAGTTATCAATAGATTCTTATAAATATGCAAACGTATCTGAAATTTTAATTTTTTGTCTTTGTTTGCTTATTGTTCAAGTTTATGGGGATACAACTGAGAAGATTAAAGTTTTTGTGTAAACATTACAGAATAAAAAAAAAAAAAAAATAACCTTAATGTCCTGTGGTGGGCTGGCGCCCTGCCTGGGGTTTGTTTCCTGCATTGCGCCCTGTGTTGGCTGGGATTGGCTCCAGCAGACCCCCGTGACCCTGTAGTTAGGATATAGCAGGTTGGATAATGGATGGATTAACCTTAATGTCAAAAGTGCAACTTCAGAGTTTTCTCAGCTCACAACTTGCCTCAGTGAAATTAAAACCTGGATGGAGCAGAACTCTTTAAAATATAAATTTCAACAAAACTGAACTCCTGCAAATTGGCACTAAAGCACAACTTAAGAAAATTAGGTCCTTCTCAGTCACTCTTGACGGTGATCTCGTCAGACCTTCTTCTGATGAAAGGAACATTGGTGTCATTTTTGATTCCTCCCTCTCTTATTCCGCCCATATAAATCACATTAACAAACTTTCGTACTTTCACCTCCGTAACATATCCCGTGTTCGCTCATTCCTCTCCTTTTCTAATGCTGAGAAACTCGTCCTGCTTTTATCACGTCCCATATAGATTATTGTAACTCGCTGCTGGCAGGTGTCCCTTCTAATCTTCTATCACAGCTCCGGCTGATTCAAAACTCTGCTGCAAGAGTCCTGACACAAACCAACAACAGCGAGCACATCACAACCATCCTGATTCGCCTTCACTGGCTCCCTGTGTCTTACAGGATTGAATATCACATTCTGTTAATGACCTACAAAGCTTTAAGTGGCCTCACACCGGACTACGTCAGTGACCTTCTCCATCGCTCTGCTCCTGTTTGCCTAATAAGGTCCTCTGATTCTGGCCATCTTGCTGTGGCCCACACTAACCTGCACTCTGTGGGTGACAGCAGGGCCTTCAGCTCCTTAGCACCCAGACTTTGGAATGACATCCCGAAATTAATGAGATCAGCGGACTCCATTCATTCTTTTAAAACTCATCTGTTCAGGAAGGCGTCTAACTTAACTCAACATTCTGCCCTTTCTTTCAGTTTACCTCTCTGTCCAGGTGCTAAGGATCATGTGTGTGTCTGATATCACAAATTAGGTTATTCTTTTAGTGTTGAATTTAGTGTTTTACTCTGGTTTTATTGTCCTTTATTCTATTTAATGCTTTGTTATCTGTTTCATTGTTCTATTCAGAAAAACACTTGTATCCAATGTCACAGATACACTGCTGTTATTTCGAAGACTCTAAAGCGCCTTGAGCATGGGAAAGGCGCTATATAAATAAAATGTTGTATTATTATTATAAAGTTAAAATTAAATTCAAGCCAGATTAAAGATTAGGTCTTGATTGCCTAATTTGTCTCTAACAGCCTCTCTCTTCCTCTCTCTCCCCCTCAGGTTCGCTTGCTCTATTGCTCCAAAGAAGAAGCCGATATAGTCTTCAGGGCAGCCAAGGGTGCTGGACTAGCTGGCCCATCCTACATCTGGTTTGCAGTGGGGCCCAGTTTGTCTGGTTTAGAGTACCTGGCCCCCGAGCTTCTCCCACTCTCTCTCTTTGTAGTTCGTCCTGCAGGATGGAGGGATGATGTCCGGCGCAGGACTGGCAGGGGGGGTTGCCATCCTGACCCAGGGTGCAATGGCAATGCGCAGGGAGTTTGGTAGTCTTCCACATTTTGGGACAGACTGCACAAGCTATTTTAATGAGTCAAGGACCCTAGGTGGGAGCTTACACCGGTAAGTGACTTCGAATGTTTATTCCATGTTTATGGTCACAAAATGAGGATGAGAGTAGCAAAGACTTTAATTGTAAACTGAGAATGGAGCCTCTCAAGTGTGTGGCTTGGAGTGACTCCCTTCAGTACAATAGATGCTAATTGATATGAAAGGCCAGTCAGTCATTGTCCAACCCACTATAATAATTCTTTGCATTTATATAGCGCTTTTCTCACTACTCAAAGCGCTCAGCAATTGCAGGTTAAGGGCCTCGCTCAAGGGCCCAACCGAGCAGAATCTCTTTTGGCATTTTACGGGATTTGAACCGGCAACCTTCCGATTGCCAGTGCAGATCCCTATCCTCAGAGCCACCACTCCGCCTACATCCTAACACAGGGGTCTGCTGGAGCCAATCCCAGCCAGCACAGGGTGCAAGGCAGGAACAAATCCCGGGCAGGGCGCCAGCCCACCACAGGACACACACACACACACACCCCCACACACTAGGAACAATTTAGGATCGCCAATGCACTTAACCTGCATAGCATTGGACTGTGTGTAGGAAACCAGAGCACCCAGAGGAGACCCACGCAGCCACGGGGAGAACATGCAAACTCCACGCAGGGAGGACCCGGGGAGCAACCCCAGCAGCGCTACCACTGCGCCACCGTGTAATATGAAAGACTATTTCAAATACAAGTTGCCTTTCATGAATTGTGCAACAATAAGATCAGCGGCCTCACAGATCTAGTATCCTGGGTTGAAATCCCAAATCGAGTTGTTGTGCATGTGGAGTTTGCACATTCTCTGTAGTCTGCATGGGCTTTCCTCTTGGTATTTCCCAAAGATGTGCAGATTAGATTAACTGATGATTCCAAACTGGAACAGTATGAGGATGTGCGTATGTGAATGTTTGAGAGAGAGTAGGCCCTGCAATGACCTGGCATCCTATGCAGGGCTGGCTCCCGCCTTTGTATGCAATGCTGCTGGAACTGGCCGGACTCTCTGTCTCTGAATTTGCTAATTTCATGTTACGATTATCACCTCTGTCTTCATTGTGCTCCCCCCCTCCCCCCTCCCCCCTCTATTTTACTCATTTCTTTTTTCTATTGCCCCTCTTCGCGCAGGTATTTCTCTAATATCACTTTGGGAGGCCGAGATTATTCATTCAACAGTGACGGCTATCTTGTGAACCCCTCCTTAGTTGTCATCGCTCTGAACAGAGAAAGAAACTGGGAAGTGGTAAGTGCCTAAGTGCCTCCAGGCTGATCCGAGTAAAGATAAAATCTGTCACTAGCAGCCCTTGGATGCATAACTCTTTAATCTAGAGCTTTATTTCTTCACTGAATTGTGCTCTCTTTCTCTCTGTCTCTCTTTGTTAGCGGTCACTACTTTTGTATTAGACCATTTCCCGTTCCTTATTGTCTTCACAGTCTGTTGCATTTGAATGTGCCATATTGCAGGTTGGGAACTGGGATGATGGTGTACTCCGGATGCGCTATCCTTTCTGGTCACGCTATGGAACATTTCTGGAGCCACCTGATGGCTCCCTGCACCTTAGAGTGGCCACCTTAGAGGAAAGACCCTTTGTTATTGTTGAGGGAGCAGATCCCGCCAGTGGCACCTGCATCCGTGATTCTGTGCCCTGCCGGAAACAGCTCAACATGTCAGAGAGGTGAGGTGGGCCAATCATTTCTTTGGTGGGATTTCAGTGAACATGGGACAATGTCAGACTTTTCTAGTCATTAGAATTCTGCCATTCCCAGTTGTTTAAGTCAGACTTTCCAGTTTAGTTCTTTTCATTTTTGGTTGAATCCACCAACATATATATATATATATACATACACAGCAACAAAATGTTAATGTATGTATAGCAATGAAAACAAATCAAAGATCATTGGGCAATTAAAATACAGTAGATTATAGTCTAACAGTAAGCAGTTAATGATGTAGCTTCACAGCTCTAGAGTTCCAGGTTACAATCCAAGAAGTTCTCCTTCTGATAGAACCTGCAGTACTGTCGTGTTCATGTCATTTATATTTTTGTTTATTAACAGATGGTTTAAACACTGGCCTAAGCAGTCTTTGTGGAATTTGCATGTTCTTTCCATGTCTGTGTGGGTTCATCTTCTGATACTTTGATTTTGCTA